>NW_024803279.1:0-9737 GCF_019175285.1 Sceloporus undulatus | reverse complement strand
GAAAACTGCCTGTAACATACTCTATCATACCCAAACATTCCAACATGAAATAATATTAAAATAACACAAACCCTGCAGTTCAAAAGTTAAATATGTGGAAACCTGTGGTTACTGGCTAATGAGTGGATAATAATCCAAGCAAATCTTTTGCTTTGAAGTAAGCTCACCTTCTGAGCTGCTTGAGATGGACTCTTGTTTGTGCTTCCTTTTGGTCTTCCTCTTAGTCTTTTAGGAGATGGCTCTTCCATTGGTAGCTGTACAAAGGAAGACATGTTATTGGGGCAAGGAGTTCAGCAACGACCCAAAATACCAGCAACAGCACAAATCCAACTGTGTCACTAAATGAATAATTCACTTTTAAATACGAAAGCAAATAATGAGAATTGAAGACAGAAACATTAATATGAGTAAAATGTTGCATTATGACTGTCTGGAAAGCAGCATCTTAATTGGTTTCATCTGTGCAGATAATTTTTTTTAAAAAAATCAACATCTTTCCAAAAGGATTATAAAAGCTTCAGGATCCCCACCAGCCTGTTTACTTTGAAAATAACCAAATATTTCTGGATTCTACCCGGCCTTTTTGGGGATGCAGGAAGGGCTGGGGAGAGGTCACGAAGAACCGGACTGAAGAGGGCAGCAGCTTGTATGGGATATTTGCTACACACACACACACACACACACACACACACACACACGATTGAGACATGGGAAAGGGAAGGACCAGGCCCTATTCTTCCTTTCCATTCTCACTTTCTTTCTTTAAAAAAGAAAGAAGGAAAGCAATCCATGTGCTCAGACAGTCAAGCTTTTCTCCTGCAACCAACAGGGATCCCCTCCTGCCAAATATATTACACAAGCCTTGCAAACCCTGTTTTCCCAGCTTGCCTGCTGTGTGAGGCTGTAAGAGTTAGCCACCAAATTTCACCCACTATTGCCACCGCAACAGCAGCAACAAGAAACAACCAGCACCACATGCTGCCAAAAAGCCCAAGAGTTTCCCTATCTGCTGGTTACTCCTGGGCTCCTGCCCTATCTGGTAAGTACATGCACACCAGAGTCCCCCAGCCTCTGCACTGGGCACATATTTATGGCTGGTAAGGCTAAGCAAAGTGTGTGTGTGTGTGTGTGTGTTGGGAAGGAAAGAGATATACTGACTTGTGGGTGCTTCCTAGGCCTCCCGCGTCCTCTCTTCAGAGGTTCGGTGCTGGCAGGATGCTCCTGGGCTGCTGCTGCAGAAAAAATCAAACGCTGGCCGGCTCCTTGTGTGATCATTATGATTCCGTTTGCTACCTGGATGTCAGAACCAGTTTTGAATCCAGTTACAATGTTAATCCATATAAATATATATACACTGTTGTGGAGTTGCGCTGCTATTAGTAAGGTTAGGTTGGGAATTGTATCTATTTAGTTACTTAGGTTCACTTAGTTGTGTAGTGGGGTTTTTTGGGATATATATATTTCTCATTGTAACTGTAATGACTGGGCCCTCCAGTCACTTGGGGACTTCCCCTGAACCACAAAGGGTTAATCTGGGGGGAGGTACATGCTAATGAGAGCTGACATCAGATGTTAATGAGCAGCTACATCATAGCTGACGTAAGGCTCACCTGGCCAATCAGCAGTGCCAGAGCGGCCTTTTCAAGAAGGTTCCAGGAGAGGACTTTAAATACCCTGTAGGACCATGCTTCCTTTGTTCTCCATCTTTGTGTTTGTTTGGGGAAACCAGCTGTGTGCTTGCACCGAGGCAGGCAAAAGTGATGCAAGTGGAGCTAGGCCATGAGGGCTAGCTCCTTGCATCCGAGAACTCAACACGAACTGCAAATCCCATCACTATGTGAGTAGCTAGGGAATGTGTTAGATAGTGCGTTTAGGTTTTGTTATGTTTATCTAATAGCTTGTCTGAAATGAATACTTCGTAACTATGCTTTCTATACCTGCAAGGCAAGGCGGCTTTGCATGAATGATACCTTCCTATCCTATGCTATTTCTTTAAAAATAAATATCTTTCTTTAAAAGTAATTGCTGGCTCTCTCTGCTCCTGGACACATGCTTTTTAGCTCGGTTGCTGATTACTGATTGCTTAAAATGGAGAGATCCCTAGCAAGTCCCAGTGTGATGTTTGCTGTTGGAATCCAATCTTATAACAATCCACACAGAGTCCAGCCTTCAAGTAAGAGCATCCATGAGCTACTGAGCACAGCCAGTCCCAGGAGAGTGAGATGAGGAAGAGAGAACAATCAATCCCTCTCCAACCCTCTTAATAGTATATATACTACAGGTGATATCACTAAGGGCTGTGTCTTAAAGGTACCTTACATCACATCTCCCTTTCATGGAAATATAAAAACAATAATTATACACTTTAGAAAGTAATACATTGTATACAGAATTTTAAAAACATACGTAGGAAACATAAATACAAAGAATACAATATTTCTCATTGACCTAACTTACACAAATCATAAAAAGTCACCTTAGGGCCAAGGTGCATTTTCAAGAAGTATATCTCTCTGGCCTAAACACTGGTCTACCATATGATGTTATATATGTCGGTTGCCTATCTGCTGTTGGTGATGTTTGCACCTCATCATTATTCTCAGGAGCCCCACCATATTCATTGGTTAATGCATCTGGTCTTACACTTCTGTCTCTGATAATTTCTGGCATCCATTTTCTTAATTTCTTAATTGGCATCTATTATGCCGATATATCCTACCATTAAGAGTCTTTATTTGGTATGACCGTGGTTGTTTACATCTTTCTATCACTGTGGCAGGAAGCCATCTTTCCTTGGGGTCATTAGATTGCATCCAAACTGCATCTCCCTCTTGTAATGGTTGAAGTGGTCTAGCTGTTCGATCATAAAAATGTTTTTGTCTTTGCTAAACTCTTTGTAGATCTTGATGCATATTAATAGGAATCTTAGGGCATAATAAACCAGTTGTTATGGGAAGTTTACTTCTTCTTCGTGGTCTCTGCGAATCATACAAATGGGTTTTACTGCGCCTGCGCAGTGCTGTTCGGAAACCTCTAGAATCACTGGGCAAAGTATACTTTGCAACATATAGAAACTTTTTGGCGGTAGCCCCACCCCCTCCTATAAAGCCCCGGTTCCCGCTCTTTTCCCCAGTTCCATTTTTCCGCCGCGCTTGGCTGCTGTTTGGAACTTCGCTCTTGCTAGCTTGCTCGCTGAATCACTGATTTTTCTGGTTTTTTGACTTGGACTGTTTTGGACTTGCTCTTTCTACTCTCCCCCATGTACTTTGACCTGCTGGACTGTTGATCTCGAGTTTGGATTTCATCTCTCTACTGTCGACTCCGCGAAGAAGTCTCCACCGTTCAAGAAATGTGACGTCTGCGGTGGAAATGTCCCCATCCAAGACTCACACTCTTCGTGTCTTCTCTGCCTGGGAAGGGACCATGATGCCAAGGCTTGCCCGCTGTGTAAGTCCATGTCCTCCCAGGCTAGAAAGAATTGGGAATCCTGTCTTACCTCTGCGATTGCCCAAGGGAAGACCCGGGAAGGGGACCCCCATCCTTCTTCGGCTCCTTCTGCATCTGCCGCAGCTCCTCCAGCTCCTGCCCATGCTAGTCCGGCTAGCGCTCCTCCAGCCTTGGCCTTACCGGCCCACAACCTTGGGCGGACCGTCCCGGCCCCTGTTGTGGCCCGTGGTTCCTCAAAACCCAGTGCCACCTCCAAGCCTGCCCAGCAGTCTCAGAAGTCGGATTCTGGGGCCCCTTCCACACCGTCAGCCTCAGTCCGGGAGGAGGCGTTGACTTCTAAGCGGGCAGCCACTGGTCATAAGTCCCGCGGGGCGGCTGCGTCGCAGGATCCAAGCCCTAAGAGGCTCAAGGGCGGTAAAAAGCCCTCCAAGGATGGCAAGACGCCTAAGGACTGTAAGGACCGCAGTGTGACCACCAAGTTGGATGCCTCAGGGTCTTCCAGCGCGAAGGCTGGTACCGACGGCAAGGGCAAGTCGGGTGCGAAGATCGCCGATATGCCCATTCCATTCTTCCCATCAGATTCTCAGCGGGATTCAGCTTCCTCCAAGAAGAGGGCCTCGTCCACTGTCGTGGCGCCAGCTGCCAAGAAGGCTAAGACCCGTGATCCCGCCAAGTCCCGCTGCCAAGAAGGCTAAGACCCGTGATCCCGCCAAGTCTCGCTCCAGAGCCGGGACCGAGAGGGATGTTAATCAGGGCCGCCCACGTTCCCGATCCCGCTCCCCGCTGCTCAGGGATCGTCGGCCGACGTCCCCCGAACGGCGACATGTTTCAAAGCACCGCCAGGACGAGCCGGCCCGAAAGGAGCTCGCCGCTACCAATGGTGCAGCTGTCGGGGCTGGCCAACCGACCGCTACCGAGCCTTCAGCTTCCACAACCGTTCCGTAAGTTGATCTGGATGAGGAGGAATCCCGTTCCCACAGGAGGAGATCACCCTCACCCTCGCAGGCTCAGAGGAGGTCACCTATGCCCTCACCAGCGCGGGACCCAGATGCTGAGGACTACTTCTACGATTCTGAGTCCGACAGATTTTACATGGCGGTACACAGGGACGTGGCCATGCTGAAGTTTCCTCCTAGGAACTATCGGTACCGAGAGGACATGACGTCCCTTGTTCCATCCCGCCCTCGTTCCCCAACTCGCCGTGAGACACTACAATCCAGGGCGAGAACCACGGTAGAGGCCATTCTCTCAGCTTCGGAGCCGGACCTTCCTGCTGAATCCGACACCCCTTCGGAGGAGGATGACTGGGCGGATGACCTTTCATTGGGCCTTCATCAACCAGAGCCGGCTTCACCAACTGACGACGTGCGGTCTTTCAGTGAGCACGTCATTAAAATGTCCCACGCCCTGGACATTGAGCTGGCCTATCCCGAGGAGGCGGCCAAGGATCCAATCGAGCGGTGAGTCCAGGGTCGGGTGCAGACACAGCCGTCGATACCGTTCTTGCCTTCGCTGGAGTCCCTGGTGAAACGCTCGTGGGATGCTCCCGCTTCCTTGCTGGGACCGCCTCGCAAGATAGAGTCGCTTTATAGGGTCTCCTCCCCAAACGCTCCCTGGCTGACCTCTCATCCTCATCAAAATTCTGCGATCGTCGAGGGAGCCCAACACACCTCGACTCAGCGGCAATCTTCGCTCCCCTTGGACAAGGAGGCCAAGAAGTTTGACGCCCTTGCGAGGAAAGCTTACACGGCATCGGCGTTGGCAGTCAAGGCCATAAATTACACGGTCTGTATGGGGGCCTACGTCCAGACCCTCATGGAAGGAATATCTCCGATCATCCCGGATGTTGCTGATGACGCTCAGCGGACCTTGGTGGAGATCGGGGACAAAACTCACTCGATCGGGAGCTGGTTAATCACCGCATCCAGGAATATGGCGGAGTGCACCGGTAGAGCCATGGCAGCTTGCATCGCACAGTGGTGACACGCCTGGCTCTGCGGATCGGACCTGAACCAGGGTGTCCGGGCTGCAATCGAAGAGATGCCCATTGACGACTCGGGGCTCTTCCATGCTGACACAGATGATAAGCTAAACAGAAAGTTTAGAATGAAGGCAGCGGCTAGGAAGCACGGCATGTCCACCCCCGGCACTCCTCAGTTCCGCAAGCAACTCCATCCCTGGCATCACCAACAAGGTCAGTCCCAGAGACCATTCTATCAGGACCGTCAGTTCAACCAACAGGGCTCCCAACGACTGAGATACCCATCCCAATCCTCTTCTTCCTCTGGTCGTCGGGCTTACCCCCCCAAATACCGCAAGGCTCGTAGGCAGGATGCCGACCAGTCCAAAAAGAGGGTGTGAAGCCCCTCTGCACACTTTGTTTTGCCCAGCCCCTATTTTTTGGATATCCTTCGGCCCTTTGCCACTGTATGGGCCTCCATCACTACCGACTCTTGGGTCTTGACCATCATCCGAAGGGACTACACCCTCGAGTTCGAAGAGCTCCCTCCCACCGGAGCTTTCATTTCCACCGCCCCCTCGGGCACCCTTCTTGACGAAGTGCGCTCTCTCCTTCAGAAAGGGGCTATATCAGAGACGCTGCCGCTCGCCCTCCTCCATCAGGGCAGCGGCCCAAGAGGACTTCTCTCCGTCGCTGGAGCAGCGTTTTTTGGAGGGGCGGGGTTTGGTTAGTAATGTTGGGTTTATACTGTTTGGATATGTTATTGCTGTTATGTAATATTGGTTGTTCTGAGACATGTATAGATTTTTATCTTGTATTGAATTGTATTGCTGTCCTGTAGTGAAATGCATTGTTATTTGTTATTATGCTGTGCTTGAAATATGTAATGCTATGCCATTGTTGTATTTTTTAACTTTGTATTGTAGTATTTGCTTTTTATGCTGCTTGTAAATTGCATTGTATAGTATTTTACTTGTTGTAAACCGCCGTGATCATGGGAACGGCGGTATATAAATAAAATTTCATTTCATTAATTTCATTTCATATATCGCCCTTGCCACCTGAATTGTTATCCAGAGCTTTTTTCTCCAGGTACTTCACGGTACCAAAGTCGGATGGGGGAATCAGGCCCATATTAGACTTAAGGGGACTTAATTCCTTCTTGCAATACCAACGTTTTCGCATGGTAACTCTAGCTTCCATATTGCCATTGCTTCACCAGGACCTCTGGTTTGCAACGGTGGACCTCAAGGACACTTATTTCCATGTAGGGATTCGAGAGTCCCACCGGAGGTTCCTCGCCTTCGCCATAGGCTTCGTTGCCTACCAGTACAACGTCCTCTCGTTCAGCTTTGCCACGGCCCCAAGGGTCTTCACGAAGTGTATGGCCCCTGTGGTGGCCTACCTTCACCAGAAGGGCTTCAGGGTCTTCCCATACCTGGACGACTGGCTGTTTGCAACCCCTTCGCGACAAGAAACAGGAGCCCTGGTGGCGCAGTGGTTAAATGCCTGTACTGCAGCCATTCACTCAAGACCACAAGGTTGCGAGTTCAAGACCAGCAAAAGGGCCTAAGCTCGACTCAGGCTTGCATCCTTCCGAGGTCGCTAAAATGAGTACCCAGACTGTTGGGGACAAATTAGCTTACTGGCTAATTAGCTTACTTGCTGTTCACCGCTATGATCTTTGGAATAGCGGTATATAAGTAAAACTTATTATTATTATTATTATTATTATTATTATTATTATTAAGAGCTTCAAGCCGCCATCCGCTTCACGCTACACTTTCTGTCCGACTTGGGGCTGGTTGTCAACCTAGAAAAGTCTCACCTGGTTCTGGCCAAGCAGGTCCGTTTCATCGTCTCCATTCTCGACTCCGAAGAATGTGCCGCATACCGGCCTCAGGACCGTTTCCTGGCTTTGTCGGCTGCGGTTCAGATCGTCCGGTCCCACAGGAGGGTGAAGGCCAGGGATATCCAGGTTGCCCTGGGACACATGGCGTCCACTACGTTCGTGACCCCATGGGCGATATTACAGCTGAGGCCGCTTCAACCATGGTTCCTGTCGGTCTTCGGCCCCATGACGGACCCTCCGGACAGGTGGCTCACCGTGCCGAGACCTGTTGCCGCTTCCCTGTTGTGGTGGTTAGACTCCCGCAACGTTTGCGTCGGCATGCTCTTCCTCCAGCCTCAACCTCAGGTGACCCTAACGACAGATGTGTCGATGGAAGGCTGGGGCGCCCATCTCTTGGACATGTGTGTAAAGGAACGGTGGTACCATCAGGAGGGTGCTCTCCACATCAACGCACTGGAGATGTTGGCTGTGGAAAAGGCACTGAGGGCCTTCGAACCCAACATCACGGGCAAGTTGATCCTTCTCAGGACGGACAACACAACCGTGATGTACTATGTCAACAAACAAGGAGGCACCAAGTCGAGGACGCTCCTGGACATCACCCTGAGAATCTGGGATTGGTGCATCCCAAGGGGCATCCTTCTTCAGGCGATCCACCTGCCAGGAGATGAGAACACCTTGGCGGATCGGCTCAGCAGGACCGCCTCAACCTGCCACGAGTGGAGGCTCCATCCGGACACGGTCCGCAACCTGTTTTGTCGATGGGGGACCCCTCATATCGACCTGTTGCGACGGCCTCCAACAGCCATTGTCCCCAGTTCTATTCCCGAATGCGACAAGAGTGATCCCTCGGAGACGCATTCGCCTTCGATTGGTCCGGGGAGACGCTCCATGCCTTTCCCCCGTTCCCTCTGCTCACCAGAGTGGTCTTGAAGATTCTGAGGGACCACGTTGATGTAATCCTTATCACGCCGTGGTGGCCGAGACAACTGTGGTTCCCGTCGCTTCTGCACCTCTCCAACGATGAGTTTCTCTGGCTGGAGCCGCGACCAGACCTCCTCACTCTCCAGGATGGCAGAATCCGACACCCAGACATCGACACGCTACCGATGGTGGCATGGAGGCTCCGCCGCTGACATCGCTCCCACCGTCGGTACAGGTGATCCGTGCCGCGCAGAAGCCGGCGACCCAGAGGTCCTACGCCTCCAAGTGGAGGAGGTTTCTTCATTTCCTTGATCAGAGGAACCTGCCACCTCACTGCGTCACGGTACCAGTGGTGCTGGAGTTCCTGATGTCATTGGTGGATGCGGGGTTATGCCTCACGTCCATTAAATGCTATCTCTCTGCTATTTGTTCTTATTTCCAATATGATGGTTTACCTTCTTTTTTCAGGGACCCTCTCATAAAAAAACTTTTTAAGAGGCTGTAATAACCTTCACCCCCAGGTTTCGGCTCCTACCCTGGCTTGGAGCTTGGACGTCGTGCTGTCTGCACTCCACTCCTTTTGAACTTTTGGCCACAACGGACCTGAGACTATTGGCTTGGAAGACTGCCTTCCTTGTGGCCATCATGTCTGCCCACCGGGCTGGAGAACTTTGTGCCTTACGGAGGGATGAACCCTTCCTTCGGTTCCACAGAGACAAAGTGGTGCTCCGAACCGATATCACCTTCCTTCCTCAGAGGGTTTCTCTTTTTTTCACATGTGTCAGGACATTGTTTTGCCTACCCTGGCCTCGAACCCGTCCACTGCTGAGGAACGCAGCTTGCATATGCTGAACGTTCGGAGAGCTTTGGCTTTCTATCTGGACAGGATGGCGTGTTCGAGTCGTTCCAAAAGACTTTTTCAATGCTATTCGGAACCTAGGAAAGGACTACCTGTGTTGTCTCAGAGACTGTCGAAGCGGGTGGCAAATACCATCCACCTCTGTTATGAACTGTCGGGCAAACCGGCTCTAGCCAGGGTGCGTTCGCATGCGGCCAGGGCGGTAGCAGCATCCTCTGCCTTCCTTGCAGGAATCTCCTTAGAGGACGTATGTAAGGCTGCTGTTTGGTCCTACCCCTTGACTTTTATTAAGCGCTACAGGCTGGATACCAGGGCCAAGAGAGATGCAGCCTTTGGGAGGGCAGTGTTGGTTTCAGGATTGCATTGATTGTATTGTTGACCTATTTGATGCATTGATTGCACTGCTCAACCATGTTATATCATTGTATTTGACTGAATTTTAGTAGGCTATTCACTGACAATGTTCAATGTGCCTTCTGTGTATATATACTGGGGTGTTCACCTCTTAGGTACTATATCATTGTGTTGCCTTCTTGCCTCCTTGATACTGTCTCTAGTATTCCTCAGGTAACAAGAAGGAGACTGACTCATATTTTGACTGATTCAAGTTTATTGTTCAAATAAAACATTTTGTTAACCTAGCTTGGGTTCAGGACACTCCCTCCGCCGTATACCTAAGCTTGTCAGTCTAAACC
>NW_024803278.1:0-9738 GCF_019175285.1 Sceloporus undulatus | reverse complement strand
CCCACAAAACTCAATCTTTGGCTTTTGGCCTCATTCTTTTTCCTAAATTGAGGTGGAATGTACACTGAGGCAAATTGTCCAAAAACCCTTAAGTACTTTAGGTTCGGTGCTCTACCACACAACATAAAATAAGGAGTTTGGTTTATCACACTGCACCATGACCTCTTCATAATGTGACAAGCAGTTCTTGTGGCTTCTCCCCACAAATTTGCTGGTGCTCCAGAATCCTCCAACATACAATCCCTTATTTGTTTTAACATACGAATCCTGCGTTCAGCCAATCCATCTTCCTCAGGACATCCGGGATTTGTAGTTTTGTGTTGGATTCCTTTCTGCCCAAACCACTGCTGCAAGGTATTACAAAGAAATTCCCCACCTCTGTCTGTCACAATAGTGCCAACCTTGTAGGGAAACTCCCTTTCAAGAGAATTAACCCATCTTTTGATCATGTCAGCAGCCTCACTTTTGGTTTGAGCATCGTCGCAAATGTAAATCGGGTATGCCTGTCTACAATTAGTAGGGTAAATTTGCACCCCCCTAAACTCTTTACTTGATGTGTCCCTAATAAGTCTGCATGTACCACCTGAAAAGGCCTCTGGGTAATGCATTTACTCACCTTGGCCACAGAGTAAGCCTTGACTTTGACCTTTTTGCACACAGCACAGTCAAGGTAACTATTGCAGCCCTCTACTCTGAACTCTGGGCAAATCCTTTCTAGATTTTTCAAACCCTTAAAGCTTATGTGGCCCATAATTCTATGGAAGTAATGGTCCCTTCCACCTAAGGATTCCACCACTTGCACTCCATTAACCAAATCATCCTTGTTGGTTAGGATCAAATCCAAAATAGCTGACCCTGTTGTTGCCTCTTCCACCTTTTGGACAATGAAATTTTCTTTGAGGCAAGTGAGGAATTTGTTAGACCTTGAGGATTTGACTGAGTTTAAATACCAGCAAGTATCAGGATAGTTGAAGTCACCCATCACTCTCTAAACCGCACTTTTCCACCAGCCTCTCTATCTTTTTGGCCTGCCTCAACGCGATCCTGCCATTCTTAGTCCTCTCCACCTCAATCCCAAGATAGGCCTTGAGGTTTCCCAGGTCCTTCAACACAAACTTCCTCACCAGGTCCTTCTGCACAGCCTTAACTTCCTGCTCAGTCCGAGCAGCCAGACATAGATCATCTACATAAATCACAAGTGTGACCCCTACTTTCGTGTACACACAAGGATCTACAATGCTGCACTTGTATCCCAGCCTCACCAACTCCTCATGGATACAGGGATTCCAACAGCATGCACTGTGCTTGAGCCCATAAATAGCTTTTCTGAGCTTGTACACTTTGCCTTCCTTGGCATCATCAAATCCTGGTGCTTGGTCCAGGTACGCTTCCTAATCCAGCTGTGCGTTCAGGTAAGCTGTCCCAAAATCAAAATGCCTAACTATCTGGTGCTTCCTTACAGCCAATGCTAACACTAATGTGAGACTTTCTGGTTTCACAGTTAGAGAGAATGTCTTGTCAAAACTCTCAAAACACTGCTGAGAGAATCCTCTAGCCACCAACCTGGCCTTATACCTGTGGGTTCCATCTGGCATCTCTTTTCTTTTAAATTCCCACTTGCAACCTACAACCTTCTAGTCTCCTGGCCTTTCTACCACTTCAGATACTTCCCTATTCAACAAGGATGAGAACTCCATGGCCTGAAACCATCTCCCCTGCTCTTCCCTGGGATAGGTAAGAAGCTCCTGGTAGCTCTATGGCTCATCAGCCACAACAGTACATACTTTGACATTCTGCACCACACATTGATCAGGTGGCCTTCTGACTCTCTGAGTCCTCCTGGGGATTATTATTTCCTCTATCATCCTCACTGTCACTACTTGTCTGCACCTCTGCATCTGCTAAATAAGTACTAATTTTCTAGTAGTGATGGGTGAAGTCTGTGTACCTGTGGGTTCCCTGGAGGTGCTAGGCTGGTCATCTTGCTTAACCTCTGGTGTTCCTACCCCTCCAGTTTCAGTACTGACTCCTTGTTGTCCCATTCTCACAAACACCTCCTGGTTCATGTGGTTCTTCTCCCACCCAGAGTGTCTTTCAAAATTTGCACTCCTGGACAACAGGATGCGGTCATTTCCCAGGTAAAACCTGTAACTGTTCCCCTGATTCCCCACAAACATCAATCTCTGCCACTTGCAGTCACTTCCTTTCTGAAATTTTGGAGAACCAATACATTGGCATACTGCCCAAACACCCTTAGGTAGTTTAGGTTGGGTAGCCTCCCAAAAAACATAGAAGTAGTGTAGCCAAGGGTCCATTTAGGGGAATTTTTATTATTGTTGTTATTAGCTCAAATATTGCAAGAGGAGGGCCTGCTACGATGGCCGTTGCAGAATCGTCTTCCGTTGTGTATACGGAGTAGACCAGGGGATCCCAATAAATGAAGCTGAGACAGACTTCTAGAATTAATAACCAATTTATTTATAAGGGGAAAAACACATATAGTTCACTAGCATACACATACTGTACACATACAAGGCTCAGGAAAAGCATAGGTTAGCATGGAATAGGATTTTAGGCATCACTGGGGTGATACGTACCAGAATGTAGACTCCCTCCAGGAATCCAAATGGAATATGATGCTGATGACATGAGGCTCAGCCATGGAATGACTGGCCAGGAGCCAGGATTCAAAGGGACAGAGCTTCCCCCTGAAATCCAGACTGGCCCTATGAACAAGCAAATCTGGGAGTATTTATAGGCAAAATCTTGCTTCAGGCAAAGGTGCTTGATGGTGAGAACAAAGGTGTTTAATTACTTTCTTTTCACCTGGATGTCCCTGTCTGATTGTCTTAGTGGTCTTAAGCTGCTCAGACAACAGACCCTGGCAGGGGGCGAGAGCCTCAGGCAGGGCAAACATTTGCTCTTCCTGGTCGTATGATAATCCTCTTATGCGACTCCCTAGATATGATAATGTGGGTGCCCCTCAGGGGTGTGTGTACATGTCCTCATGCCTTGCAATGGTGGACAGGCTATTAGAGTTCATCTAGGGGTCATTAAGGGCTATCATTTATACCAAAATTTATATGGAGCAGCATGGGTAACAGTAGGGTGTTTGTTTCACAGCAGAATTCCAAACCCGGTTAGTGATGTGGCAGGTAGCCAGGATTGCTTCCTCCCAAAGTCCTTCTGGAGCCCCTACATCAAGCAGCATGCAATCCTTTATCTATTTCAACACCCCAATCTTTCTTTCCGCCAAACCATCCTCCTACGGAGTGTCAGCATTAGTGTGTTATGGCAGATGCCAGTAGTATGAAGGCCATAGTTCTTGTCAAACTCAAAAGTGGCAGGTGCCCCGCCCCTTTTGAGTCTTAGTCCTGCCTCCTGGATATGGGGTTCTAGGTCCTGGAGATGGGGGCTCTAGGTTTTGGATATGGGGGTTCTAGGTCTTGATTATGGGGGTTCGAGTTTCTGGATGTGGGAGTTCTAGGTGCCAACAGGGGAGATTATGGTTCTAGATTTGGCATTCTAGATTGGGGTTCCAGAGGAACCCCAAAAGGTCAGCCATTTTGGTTTTTTGCCAAAGAAGCTTTTGGGGTGCACGTGTGACCCCTCTATGAACTCGCCTCAGGATCGCTGACCACGAGGAACTGGTCCCATCCCCGTCAGACCAACAACGTAGCAGCTTTTCTTTTTGCGATTAAAAAAACATGTTATTTTGATATATCTTGCAATATGGTTAATAATAATAATAATAATAATAATAATAATAATAATAATATGTTTTATTTATAGACCGCTATTCCGCAATGATCATAGCGGTGTACAATAAAAATTGCAATACAAAATTAGCCCCTACCCACCCCCTCACTCCCTCCAGGCTGGATGATGACAGTTGGCCGTGGAGGGAGGACTCTGTCCCTTCAGGGCAGTCCCAATGGTGTTGGACCCGCCCTCTCACTCTCCCCAGGCTGGATGATGACAGTTGGCCATGGAGGGAAGGCTCTGTCCCTTCAGGGCAGTCCTGATGGTGTTGGACCCACCCTCTCACTCCCTCCAGGCTGGATGATGAAAGTTGGCCGTGGAGGGAGGGCTCTGTCCCTTCAGGGCAGTCCCGATGGTGTTGGACCAGCCCTCTCACTCCCTCCAGGCTGGACGATGACAGTTGGCCGTGGAGGGAGGGCTCTGTCCCTTCAGGTTAGAGATGGAAGCAATGGCCAAACAGACATCTGCCTTAAAATTTGAGTGTTACATTGGTTTTTCATCCATGGAAGCAGGAATCCACAGTACAGTGAAGACCATGGTGAGGGAAGGGAAAGCGAAAGGGATTAGAGGGCTTGCTTAATCCTCCACTTTAAATGGAATAAGAGTGTAAGATATATATGAGGCTGCAGGTACTTTTGGTAAAAGGAGGAGGAGAAAGAGACAAACAAAACAGGTGGAATAACAGAGGAAGATGAAAACAGGACATGCTCGAATCTTTTCAGGTAATATCAAGATGAGGAAAAGAGAGGAAGAAGATATTTAAAGACATATGAAGAGTAGTATGGGAGGAGAGAGAATTCTGCAACAGCAAAGGAGCAGAGGGGGACATTGCCCAAACCTCCTCTAATTCTGTGGTGTTCTGTCTTTCTTTTGCCTGATACGTCTCTAGGTCATGTAGCTTAGCAGTGTAGCCTCTGCAAGGATAGATGCTGAATATTGCTCGAGGTCATCCAGCCATGCCCTGGACCATCCTTCTATCCCTGACATTGTGAGTAAAAAGGAAAAGGCAGGCTTTTGAAATCCGGACATAGGTGTAATTCACGGATGGAATGAAGCACAAGGGCAGCGCTGTGGGCAGTGCTCCACTGGATCTCCCATGGGGCCCATATGGATGACCTCACAGAACATTTCTAAAACATCCCTTGAAAGGCAGCAGGAACCATTATAAAGCCTTCCCATTTTCCAGACTGTAGAAATAAGGCAATGAAAAATAGGATAATGGGGTTAGTTTGGTTTTCACCGTCTAGTCCCATTGCCACCATTTCTTTCATGCAATCACAACGTCACCATCCTGGAGAACTAATCTTGAGCATATTCTTATTTTTGAATGGGGATGTTTATAGACAGCTCACCAGCGTACTTTGTGGCGAATAAGAACGGACAGCAAACAACCCCCACCCCAACACACACACACAAAATGGAAACTAGATCCATTAACTGAACATGTTGCAAAGAGTTAAGTGTTAAAATACCATAACCCGTTGAGATACTCACCACTTCCACTCCTTCTCTCACCTGGAGGTACCATAGGGACGTTCGAGGGGACTGCTTTCACTGCGTCCCTTCTTCTTCTTATGGTTTGACCATTAGGATTGGAAGCCATAGCCTGGTTTCCTCTAGCTAGATATATACTCCTTGACATCCTATTAATAACAATATTTGCATCCCCATGCAATATGTCATCCAGATCTTTAAAATATGGGCAACTAATGGGGTCCCTCCCACTCATCTTGTTATAGTTTACAACTTTTCTATATTCAAACCGCATGTGTTTCATCTTGTTTCTGCACTCCTCGCCCATTCTAGCATGATTACGCTTCTTCATCTCATCAGAAATGTCCTTAAATATGTCTAAATTGTGATGAGATTCCTTCAGTCTGCTTTGAAAACGCGCTGCCCCCCAAATATCCAGCAAATCTAAAATCTCGTTTCTACACCAAGGGATGCCCTTCAGTCCTGTGTCATAACTGCTTATGGATGTTTGCCCATCCGTATCAGAGAGAGATCCACACATGTCTTCCTCCATCTCCTGAGTTGTCCAATGCTCTGAATAAAACCTTTTTCAAAAACTGCAGCAACAGTAAAGATGGAGAAATCCTATTGGCTATTGTAACAGGAAACACCTGTAGCCATTTCTGGTCCACTCTAGGAAAACCGGAAAACATGCTTTCCCTCGCTGCAAAAACTCAGAGGAGCCATTGCAGTTTGCAGCACGTGCAGAGGAAAATCTTTTGGGCTGAAAAATGAGCAGTAGGAGAGGGACATACTGGAGAAAGGAACTGCGCCCTCCCCAAAGGTATCCACCTCCATCTTGGGACTCTGAGGGGGAGAGAAAGGAACTGCGCCCTCCCCAAAGTATCCAACTCCATCTTGGGACTCTGAGGGGGAGATAAAGGAACTGCGCCCTCCCCAAAGGTATCCACCTCGAATCTTGGTAGTCTCAGGGGGAGAGAAAGGTAGGCCAATCCCATAAGGAACCTCCCTTAAAGGAACGGCGCCCTCCCCAAAGGCATCCAACTCCACACTCTGGCCTCTGAGGGGAGAGAGGGTTGGCAAACGCCATCAGTCCTGTCCTTAAGATACAGATCCCTCCATCTGTCCATCTGCCATGGTCCAGGCCTCAGAGGGAGAGAAGAATGCTGGACCTAATCCCCTTCCCCTCAACCATTCCCTTCTCCTTTTGTGTCGTGTCTTCTTAGATTGTAAGCATGGAGGCAGGGAACCGTCTAATTAAATGATTTTATGTACAGTGCTGTGTAAATTTACAGCGCTATATAAATAAAGTTTAATAATAATAATAATAATAAATGCCACAAGAAGTTCATGGCCTCCTTCGACAGATCAGCAGGAGTGGGGATGTTTGTGTACTCATGTCAGCAACCTCGGTCCCAAATCGTCATATTTACGCCAGGATTACTTGGATGCTGAACAAAAATGGCTATGAACGTAGCGTCCATCAAGTGCAATCCAAATTCAAGTGTTTGCGGAACAAATTCTATAAATATATGGCATTCTTTGATGGTCACCCACCCAGGGAATGTCATCCTCCATTTTTTAAAGGATGGAAGAAACTGTGGATTCAGGCCGGGAAACCTGATTTGAAATGCAGACACCCAAACAGTAGGTTTAAAACCACTACAATCCTACCCTTTATATTATGAAATGTAGACTTGTGGATGTCAAAGCAATGCATGTCTTTCATAATAATATACAGTTATCAATGTTGTTAGCTTCACATTCTATGACTCTGATAAAAGAGTTTTTTTTTTTGTAAAATAATTTCTAAAAATATTAACATCCATAATCCTAGCAAACATTTATTACTGTAAAGATTTTTATAATATCACTTTTTATTTCCTTTAGGTGCGAAAAAAATGCCCATGTCACCCTCCAACAATGGAAGCAAAAGAAGAGCAACAGTTAGACGTTTGGAACTGCTGAAAGATAAGGTTTCTTTACATATTCATGTTTGAGGTTTTTAAAATGTTAAAACTACCAGGAAAGAAGACCAATAAGCCCTCAGGAAAAAATAGTAATTTTTAAAAATAAAATGTTGCCAGGTTTTTTTGTTGTATCAACAACATAAATAATATTTCTTGATTGCAGTCAAGTGCATAGAAGAAGTGATTGAAAATGCGGAATACCTATACTGCTGTTTCTGATTAGTAAATCAGCGTGAATGAAATGAGGACACATTTCATATTATTATTGTAAAGAATTGTTTTCCAGGTGTGGGGGAGAACTCAACTTCAAAAGCATTATCTCAAAGTGACAGTGACGATGAGGCATAGGAAGGCGATGTACTTCATGATAAGGACAAGCCCAACTATAATGTAATGACAGATGCCAATGCTAATAAACACTCAAATGAGGATCTAGGACACGAATGCAGAAGTATTCCTGATGATGAGGTCTTGGCAGCCGATTCCTCAGAACAGGGGTAGGCAACTGTTTTGAGCCGGGGGCTGGGTTGCTGTCCCTCAGACAACTGGGGGGCCGAAGCCAAAAAATAAATAATTAAATAATTTTTAAAAATTTAAATAAATAAATAAACTGGGACAAAAGTAGGACGACATTTTCAAATGGTGGACACTTTTTTTAAAAAAGTGGAGGACATGGGAAAAAATTTGCTGATTTTTTAAAAAAAATGTTAATATAAATGCATGTTTCTGAGGTGTCTATAGACAATTGCCCCACCATGCCCCTGTGCGCAAGAGGCCAAAGGCCCCGGTGGCAATCGGCAGCAGGACCGGGTTGAGGCCGGTCCCAAGGCCTTGCTGGGCCGCATCCGGCCCACGGGCCGCAGGTTGCCTACTGCTGCCTTACATTAACACTTTAAAAAAGGTGATATTATGTCAATTACACACTAGCACCTGAAGAGAGAAATATTACATTATTAAGAGTAAAAGAAGAAATGGGATATAGGAAAGATATACACGCTGTATGAGCCACAGATATGATGTAGCGCTTTCTATTCACCATATCTTTCCATGCAAATGTTACAAGGGGGATCAAACCCCTTTTTATATTTTGAAACAAAAAACAAAAGGAAAAGTTGGAGGTATAAATAAATAGTACAATGAAAAGTTTTATGTTGTGGAGTTAGTAACCTGTTAAAAAAAAGTCTTCGTTTGGAAGCTCTTTATTATGACAAATATTGTCTTTGAAGGTAATGTAATGTATCTAATAATGCAGAAATGAAACCTATTTATACAGCATTTGTCTTGCAATATTTACATTCCTTATGTGCGTCTTGTTGTTTAATGTGATACAGTTTTAGCATTGCTGACATTACAGGAATGATCGCCTTTACTCTTTGATCTTTGTCTTTTCAATTCGGCAACAGTTAACACCATGATTAAAAAAAACGAAAAAAGTAATGAACACCTGAAGACAAGGCTGATGTCTCTGGAGTCAAAAATGAAAAGCATCGATAAGGAAATGAAACCAATATGTGGAGCTCCAGATACGGATTTAGATTAATGTTGTTTTAAACATAACTGGAAAGTATCCATTGCCAACTGTTGTAAATGTTTCAACGATATTCCTAATTTGTTTGATAGAATAATGTATATTTGGAAATGTTTTCATACAGTGTGACGTGTACCAAAAAAAGAAAAAAGAAAAAAACTGAAGTAAGTATAACAGTGTTCTTTACTGTAATAGTTTGAAATGTACCTGACAATTGTGTAATTTTTTGAAAGGTAATTATTTTCAATATCTAAGCACTGTTTTCTTTTTGGAAATATTGTCATGGAGTAAGAATATTTTCAAATATTTTTTCATACAGATATTTATGTCTATATTTACTTCGATGGCACCCGCTGGAAATGTTTATTTCTATTAAAAACAAAACTTATTTTGTTTATTGAGGACATAAGTTAAGTGTTATGCAGTAATAACAACGTTGAAGATACATTTTATTTTCAATATGCAAACATTTTGTTATAGGCGGTCTATAACAGCTAATCTTTTTACTTGAAAATAATTATGTAAAAGGAGGTCATGTACACCGATATGTCACTATTTTTTTTCTGAATTATGTATTATAAAAATAAATAGTTACAATTGCAATTACGTCCCTACCTTTTTTTCCCTTGATGCCAAGAAATATTAATTTGCAGTCGGTGTTGGCAAAGTAATAATGCAAGCACCAGGGCCATGTAAGAGAAAACAACAGCAACACAGTACAGCAACATGGAGACACCAAAAAATTTACTTATTACCATGAGAGAAAAGATGTTACAACAGCCAAATAATAATTTAAACAGTTAGAGAAAGACTTTTTTTAGCTTTCTCCACATGTGACATCACCAAAAAGGAAGTATAAAAACATTATGAACCATGTTTTGTCATGACACTTGATAGTATCTGAATTGACAACTGGAAACATTAATAGGAAGAAAAGTTTAACATGTTATGTAACTAATACACTCGTCCCCCGGGTTACAAAATTAATTCGTTCCGCCGCCATTT
>NW_024803277.1:9676-9762 GCF_019175285.1 Sceloporus undulatus | reverse complement strand
CACACAGGAGAGAAGCCATACAAATGCCAACATTGTGGTAAATGTTTTTGTTCGAAGTCAGACCTAGTGACACATCAGAGAGTCCA
>NW_024803277.1:0-9651 GCF_019175285.1 Sceloporus undulatus | reverse complement strand
GTGAACCCCTGGGGGATGAACCCACGGGAGGAAAGGAAGGCTAATGGGGAAACCTGGTTAATGGAGGAAAGATTTAAATGGATGGGGAATTTGGACACCTGCCTACCTCCTGATGAAATACGAATAATTGTTCTTATTCATGATTATATTCGTGAAAAGACCTTCCATGACACCTTCAGAGAATGTAGAAACTCAGGGCTGTTTCCGCTTTCCCCAGATTTTATCTACACATAACTACAATTACACACACGAAACTGACATTATCAGGGGGTTTTTTTTTATGGTTAAGCGGTTTAGCCATATTAGCCTCATAGCCTTCTTTGTGGCCACATGTTGGCCATTATCCAGCAAGTAGCATTCATCCCACATCAACCCACCACTGTATCTCATATGTTACTAATGCGCAATAACTATATTATACACATGTTAGGCTTCACGGGAGGAAGAGTATGAGAATGAAGGGGAGTAATGATTGCTGGACTAGAAGGAGAAGCTTAATGAGGAAGCCATGAGACTGATAAAGATGCTAAAAGAGAGTAGAGAATGATTCAAGAGAAGGCATGGATTGGGACCTGTTACTATTTTGAGGTTGCTGCGACTCCAACCAAGGTTTTTTTTTAAACTATCTTTTAACATTGGACAGCATTGGCATCATGTGTTTTACCTTCTCACACCTACAAGTTTTCCTGTTCAAAAGAATGGAGTGCCCTCTGCCTGATTGACTTCAGTTTTCTCTTCAAACAGAGGGGGTCTTGTTTTTTTGGTATCGCCTCCACAATAGGATTTGAGACATTTGAGACCAACTGGATTCAAAGGCAGTAGCCAATTGCTGTACCATTATTTAAAAGTTCTTTTGTTTCCTGGGCTCTGCATCTCTGCAAGTAATGAATTAATATTGGGATGCACGGGTGCTTTCTCTCCCCGTTTATAGTCACCTTGGATGAAGGCTATTTTTTTCTTGCAGGTGACTTTTGCATATTTTGTGGCTTGATTTGTGGCGATTATATTTCACTAGGAGGCATGGAAACCATTCTTGCTCAAAGAAGCAGGCGACTTCTGTTACCGCGATGTTGATGATGGAAAATTATGGCGATGTGGGCCCTCTGGGGTAAGGCAACTTGTGACTTCCACTGCCCTTCCTGTGACAGTGTAAGAGATGAGGGTCCTTTCATACTGACATTCGTCATGGTGCTATGTTTCCACTTTAGAATTATGGATCCATGAGTTGGTGACTAGCAAGAAGAGCAGCCACGTTAAACTCCGGCATGCAGGAAGGATACACATTCACAGCTAACCCCAAAAAGATCGTCATCCCTGCCCTTGTTTAAAGATCTCCCAAGTACTAACTGGTCCTTTTTTTTAGAATACATCTGAATATTAATAAACAAGCCCACAGTCAAAGTACATGCATAAGAGAAATGTCGTGTGGCCGCGGCTGTCCCGTTCTCCGCCAGATATTGCGCAGCAACCCCATGGCACCACAAGAACGATCCGCAGCCAAAAGGCGCTCAGAAAACTGGAGCTCCTTCCTGCTGACTGCCCCCATCTTTGTGTCATTTACACCTAGGGCCGTAGGCGATAAGTCTTATTGTGTCCGTGATGTTTGGACACGTCACACAAGGCCACGTCATGGGCCAGCGGGCGCCATCTGGATGGCGCGTGTCCAGACTGTGCGCCCATATTTTTTAGTTTAGGCTTTGCGGTAGCGGCCCCCGGTTTACTGCCGCGCTGTCCCAAACCCTAAATATCACCGCCGGGCATCCCCAATCAGCCCCCATTTTACCGGCCAATAATAACCTTCATGGATACTTCCCCCACGCTCTGAGGTAGTTAGTAGATTGCATCTCTCGAACAGGCCCTACTGTCAGGAAGTTCCTCCCATCTTTTAGGTGGGTCTCTTCCCTGCGGCTTGATTCCACTGTTCCTCTCCTTTTGCTCTGGAATAGGAGGGAAAGCACGCTTGATTTCCATCTAATTGTGACCTCTCTTCAAATCTTTGAACCGGCTAGTCTCTCCCACTCTTACATTTCTCTTATCCTGGAAAAACCTAGCCAGCCCTAAGCCTTTCTGATCGGGCTTGATGGTTTCAGTTTTCCTTCTACTTTTTTGGTTGCCCTCCTTCTGCGATACTCTCCCGATTCTAACCATGCCTTTTTGAATTGTCGGGCCAAGAACAATCGACACCACTGTTATGTTCCGTGAGCTGACCAAAGCCGACTAGCGTGGCACTCATAATTCTTGATCTAGACACTATACTTTATTGGTTAAAGCCTAGAATATTGACCGTTTTAGCTGCCTCATGTTAACTTGTGGTTACTGTTGAGTCTAAAACCGGCTTTCACAGTAAGTTTAATTGTCATAAAATTTTTTAAATCCTGTGGAATCTTGGGATTGTGTTTGGTTGGTGCGGAACTATTGCTCTCCACTTTCTAAGAGAATTCAAATATTCCATTCTAAACTGCCAATTCTGGATTCTGTGGGAAGGGAAGCTAGTGGAGAGGGGTAAGAGTGCGTGGCTGTTCACCCCAGATGGGCTGCTGCAAGCAGCAGTCCCTGAGTAGGGTGGTTTACAGAACGCCCGCTTTGGGTGGTGTACCTTCAAGAGGACACCCTCAACAAGTGGCGGGGAAGAAGGAGGGAAGGAGAAAGCGGCCACTGAAATTTCTTTGTAAGTGGGTCGCTGTGTAAAGGCTTGCGACCATGCGAACTAATTGAAGGAAGGAGTCCGAAAACGGAGGTCCTTCTGAGCTGCGGGGAAAGGGGTTCATAAGCGCTCTTTCGTTTGATTGCTTCTAGGATGTCATGTATGCCGCAATGCTTTTCAATTTGGGGGCAGCGAGTTTGATGTCTAATGGGCGCCACCATTGCATGTAGATTTTGGGCGCCACCATTTTGTCGCGATGTGGTGTACTTAGGGTTTGGGGCATCTGGAAGAGATGCCGTCTGGGCAAACCTAGTAATTACCAAGTATGTACTAGGGTTTGCCTTTGGATGGAAAGGGCTAAGTCTTGGTTTTTGGCCCTTCTCAGGCTTTCAGGCTTAGGGAGTTCTTTTGGGGAAAAGGCCTCCTTGGCCTTACAATGGACTAAAGAGGGCCATATAGTGGCAAAATGGCCTTTCTGTTTCCCAAAAGGTTGCTGTGGGTATTGGGGAAAAAATTAGTATTTCATTTACAGGCTTTTATAACTAAAGGATTATTATATTATTTATTTATTATTTCATATTATCATATTATATTATTATTATTCATGTACAATACAATGTTAGGTTGCTCTGGATCCCTGTGGGCCAGTGGTGACATCCCCACTCCAACAGTAGGACCTCCTGTTATAGAATGCCTTAAGGTTTGGCATTGACCCTAAAACAAAATTGGGAGTCCAGGTTCCAGCCCCCTTGCTCTTCCTTCCCATGAGTTGATTTTGGATATTGATTATCCTGCCTTTCTAAAACAAAGGGACTCGAGTGTCCTTTTGTGCATTCACATGCTGTGGGTGGTTTTGTTGTGATGTAGCGATTGGAGGGAATGGGGACAAACAGAAGGGAGGCATAGGAAAAGAGATGTTGAATGGAGAAATGGTTTAATAAAAGCGAGTGAGTATGGGCGAGAGGGAGGTTGGAGAAGAGAGGGAGAAAGGGAAAGGGACAGGCCGCTGGGAGCCAGGGAGGAAGGGCAGGAAGCCAAGCCGGATCGCCTAGCTCGTGTGGAAGGGAAGGGCCATTTGAGAAGGGTCAAGAGAGTGGTCGCTTGGGATTGGGAGGCGCCACCAACCTGACAGGGGTTTTAGAACTGAACTGGTGTGAGAACGTGTTCAGGCCCTGGTTTCGAGACAATTACGGGTTCCATTTAGCTATTTATGAACAATTGTCTATGAGAGAGGAAGGGCAAAAAAATTACTTTTTCTTCTAATGTTTCTTTTTCTCTACTAGAGCTTTAGGGCTTGCTTAGGCTTTTTTACCTGATAATGTGGTATGTCCGGGGAGGGACCACCTGCGAGTGCTCTGCTTTAGGGGTAAATTAGATACTTAGCTCAAGGGGGAGATAGAGTTTGATGGGGCGGACAAAGTGACCTAGTGATCCAGCAAAGCTATAGCAGGTCTGCATAGGACAGAAACTCAGGGATTGAAATAGTTTCTATGTTTTATGTTGGTGGATAGGCAAAATGAATCACACATGTAAACAGAGATTAGGTTAACTAAAAGGTGGGAGTGGTTGAAGGTAGAATTTGGTAATGGTATGATGTGCCTGGATGGATCTCATCCAGTGCTGAGAATCCGGGGATGGGGAGAGAAGTCAGTAGACTCCCATGGCAAGTGGGGTTGGAGAGTGGATGAGGTGCTTGCGCATGTAAACGAATAGAGGACCCTATAGAGGGGATAAAAAAAAGCCGAGCTAACTTTTGAACTGAATTCTGATCGTGTGCTGCATCCGGAAGTCCTCTCATATGTAATCTCGCTGAATCCACCAGGCCAAATCTGGTTCAGGCCCGGAATCCCGCGAAGCACTTCAGCGGCAATTTTTTAAGGGTGTGGAAGCTTCGACTTAAATAAGGAGGGGGGTGGTGAGGCATGCCTCGGACCTCAGGCTATATTCTGGGATGGAATTGGCCAATAAGATCAGCAGTGATTTAGATATGATTGGACCGGACCTAGCGATTAATAGATTCTCTTTGGTGAAGGGACCCTGGCTACTTTTTACTGCCTAGCAAGGGGTCGCAGGGGTCTGCGTGCAACTGGATGGGCTGTGAAGAACAGGCACTAGGAGCAGATATTTTGCTGTTAATGTGCTTAGTGGCGAGAAACTGATTGGGTAGAAAAGGTTTTTTTTTAAACTGCTTTAGAAAGTTTCCTGGGTGAGGAAGAATGGTTGAAACCAATTTATGCAGGGAGGGGCTGGTTTAACCCTCTCCACATTTTTACGGAATAATTTCAGTCTGTACACAATTCTTATTAAATTATGGAGAAGAATTAAAAATTAATTAATTGAAATGAGATTTCTGGCTCAAAAAAGGAACGAGCCCATTAATCGACCCAGACGTCATCACAGACCTGGGAGGGAGTGAAAAGAAAGGCAGGTTGACATAGGCCTAAGTGTGAATTTATTGAGAACCTAACGTCGCATGTGTTGTTATTTTTACTGTTGATTTATTTTTTGTATTTGATTTTATCTCTTTATTTTATTGTTTGTAAAAGCCCGGATGCATGTGATGGGCAGGCTTAAATATTATATCATATAATAATCTCATCATTATTTGGGGCAAGGTACTCGAAAAGGTTGAATTAGCTACACCGAATTGTCAGAGCCTTTTAGGTAATATGTCCTTCAGTCCCTGTCCTTAGCCATAAGCTGCTCACCCTTAAACAGGCATAAATGGAGATCATGCAAGTATATAAATCCACATTTCTTAGTGCTGGTTCTCATAAATCTTTCTTTGCTACTCCTAGGAGGAGGGTATCAACCTGCAAAATATTGCTTAAATTTCAGGGATCTGCAAAGCAGAGTCATGCTCAGGTCACCCACTCCAACTTAGTAATTTTATATCAATCGGGAAGGGTGGAGGTGTTGTTTAACAGGTGGTAATCTTGGGGGTAACACATTCATCTATTTAAGGTGAGAGTCAGCTTGATCTGTATGTTCTTTTTTTTCCCAGAAGAACTGTCAGGCTTCGACGAATCGATGTCCATATCTAGCGTGTAGCCTACCCTGGCATTCCCATCAACTCCCTGCACAAGCAATTGGGAACTGTTTTACTTCAAACGTCAAAACTGCTGCACACTCAGAGCAGTTCACAAATGTGAGAGAAATGAAGCCATATCAAATGCAGCATTTTGGGAGAAATGTTTTTGTTCGAAGTCAGACCTAGTGACACATCAGAGAGTCCACACAGGAGAGAAGCCATACAAATGCCAGCGTTGTGGTAAATGTTTTTCCTCGAAGTCAGACCTAGTGATACATCAGAGAGTCCACACTGGAGAGAAGCCATACAAATGCCAGCATTGCGGAAAATGTTTTCCTTTAAAGTCAAACCTAGTGACACATCAGAGAGTCCACACAGGAGAGAAGCCATTCAAATGCCAGCATTGTGGGAAATGTTTTTATCTGAAGTCAAGCCTCCTGATACATCAGAGAGTCAACACAGGAGAGAAGCCATACAAATGCCAGCATTGTGGGAAATGTTTTTGTTCGAAGTCAGACGTAGTGACACATCAGAGAGTCCACACAGGAGAGAAGCCATTCAAATGCCAGCATTGTGGGAAATGTTTTTGTTCGAAGTCAGACGTAGTGACACATCTGAGAATCCACACAGGAGAGAAGCCATTCAAATGCCAGCATTGTGGGAAATGTTTTTCCTCGAAGTCAGACCTAGTGATACATCAGAGAGTCCACACTGGAGAGAAGCCATTCAAATGCCAGCATTGTGGGAAATGTTTTTATCTGAAGTCAAGCCTCCTGATACATCAGAGAGTCCATGCAGGAGAGAAACCACATAAATGCCAGCAGTGACTAACACTGTTTTTGTTAAGAAGTATTACAAGAAAAATATTTTCAATGCATTGGTGATAAGAGAAAGCCCTTGTGATTTTGTCTGTAAGGGTTTTCTGTTCATAAAGTTATTGATTTTTGTATGTTGTTGTGTTGTTGTTGTTTTTATTTTTTTATAGAATTCTAGAATAAGAATGGGCCACAGGACCCATGTAGTCCAACCCCCGACACACAGGATGACAAAGCATGGATTTATAGGATTATGGCTTTGTAAGGCACCACAAGCTCCATCGAGTCCAAGCCCCTGCCATACAGGAAGACATAGCATGCTGGGTAGGTGTGTTATGTGTGAATGTGACAGAATTAGAAGATGAAGTATGAGATGAAGGATCTGGCACAGAGAAGCAAGAAAAGCTCAAACTGCTGAGTCGAAAAGGAATGTGCAAAAGATCAAGACACCGTAATGCAAGGACATGAAACCGAATGTACTAAAAGAATAATGGACTGTGTATAACACAACTTGATGTAAAGAGCACCAGAACAAGAACAGAATGGGAACAAGAAGTCACTCATTAGGAAAAATGATGCACATATTAAAAAACATAAAGGAATCTTCAAAACCATGGTGCTAGTGTGCCAAAATCAGCTGGAACTGGCACCCATCGCTCTTTCAGAAAACTGATCGCTCTCGTGTGCATGAGCATTGTATGAATGTGTGCGTGATTTGAGGCCTCTTGATATGTAATATATTAGAATGAATGTCCCCAATGTTAGAATAAATGTTACATACAAAGTGTTTGAACCCAGATCTGGTCTCTTATGTGTCTGATTAAAAGTTTTATAGTCCAATTCTGTATTTACTCACCACTCTAGATGTAAAGAAGAACACCTAGATTGGTGACAGGTGTGTGATCTCTCATTTCACCTTCTGGAGCTTCTGCACTGATCCCTGAAAGCGGAAAGAGAACTAACCAAGCAGTGGGGACACACTTCCTTTGTTAACCCATTACGATTCCACTATGAGACAGGCCTTGGAGTTCTCATCCACTGCCAGCTGTAAGGTTTGGTTTAAAATATGGGGGTTCGTTCATCGCCTGCAGCCTCTGGTTCCATTGGAGGCAGGGCTTCTTCTCCAGCATCACCTGGAACAACGGACCAGAACAATGGGCAACAACAGATGGATGTGGCATTTGTGTTTGTGCATAGACATCTGTACATCTATGTGTGTGTGTGTGTGTGTGTGTGTGTGTGTGTGTATATATATATATATGGAGGCATCTCTATCTAAGTGCACTCAGATTTATACTTTTAAGATCCTACACACACATACACACACACACACATGGAATGTTTCAAGTCTATAGATCTTGTATATAATACCCATAGATACACACGTGCATATATATATATATATATATGTAAACACATTTATATGTACTCTTCTACTTGCGTACAATTTAAACATAAGCAAATCCATGGAGAAATATGTGGGTATCTATGCATGGACATGGATGCACCTGCGCATGTATACACCCCCACATTCTGGTCAACATCAGCATGTATATATAATTATAACTGTATATATGTTTACTTCTGGGCATAACTGCCCCAAGATTACTGTAATTAGAATGTTTATAGTTAGTGATGTTTTTATGACATTTTACACATGATTTCCTCCTATGGACACACTGGGGGGCTGCCATTGGCTGGAGTCCCCACCATCCCTGGCCCTGATTGGCTTGAATCCCAGTCCTTCCCACCATCTCTGGCCCTGATTGGCTGGAATCCCAGTCCCTCCCACCATCCCTGGCCCTGATTTGCTGGAATCCCTGTCCCTGTATCCATCCCTGGCCATTTTGTTTCCCAACGGCCATTTTGTGCTGCTTATGACTGTGGGGAATAATGTTCCAGAACCTCCTCTGAGCCTCAGTTCAACAAAGGCACCTCTTTCTCTCTCTGAGGCTCCAGAGAGAGAGACGGAGGCCAGGATCCTTGGGCCAAAAGGAAGGAAGTGTGTCCCTTTGTGTGTCTTTTGTGTGTATGTTTTCTGAGAGGGTTTTGTTATTACACAGCTCTGCTCCTTCTGGGGAACATGGGTTTTATTGTATTGCATGGATATTTTTTGGATGGGAGTGTTAGGAAGGGTTTGGGACATAATGAAAGATGTTGCTATTGAATTGTATGGATATATTTATTGTAAGCTGCTAAAAGGTGGCCATTCTTGTGTAGTAATTGGCTTGTGATTAACTCCCACAACAGCCTTGTAAGGTAGGCTTCATAGGCTCCTAGGGCTGGAAGGGAGCCCCAAGGGCCATCCATTCAGCCCTATTCTGCCCTCCAAGTCCTCCGAAGAGATGGCTATCCAGACAGAGACTCCTCCAATGCTCTTGGAGGCAGTGTCTCCCATACATAGATTTGCCAAGAGGTCATGGGGCCCACAGTCCCATGGCAACCGGTACTTAACCCCCATTTTGGGAAAGGAGACCCCCTCAGCCCCTGGGCTATTTACTACCAGGAGTTACTATGGCTGGGACTCAGAGGACTAGTTTCCTAGGCATTGTCACCTTCTGCCCTCCATTGCCATTTGCCATGTGCTTTATTCCAACTCTATGCTCCTTTAATGCTCTTTAATGGATGCTGTTAGTGATGGAGCCTGAGGGAAGGAGCAGGGGGTCTGCATGATTTAGGTCCCCCCCCCCCCAGAAGGACTCCAGTCCTCTACTCCGGAGGGCAAGAGGGGGGCAGGGAAAGGCTTGAGCCTGGAATTTGGAGGGAGAGAAGAAGAGCCCCCAGTTCCCATTTCCAGGAGAGGAATGGTGGTTGTGGGGGGCAGGCATAGTGGGGGGGGGTCAGGGAGAGTCAGAGGAGGGAAAGGGGGCCATGGGAGGAAGGACGAAGTGCCTCAAAGGAGGCTTTGAGTATAGGATAGGATACAGGCTACGATTTAATCCTGCATGTGGCTAGAACTGGACATTCCCAAGCCAAGATGGCCAGGCAACAGTGGGGAAAATAAGCACTCTCCACATGGGCAGAGACAGTCTAAGAATTGTAGTTTCTCTGCATGCAGAAGGCTGCCATGAGAATTGGGTGTTCCCTTCCCATCAGCTCAATCCTCTGGTGCCTATGGCCTATGGGAATTGGAAAGGCAAGCGAAAAATGATTAAGGAAAT
>NW_024803276.1:0-9773 GCF_019175285.1 Sceloporus undulatus | reverse complement strand
AAAAAATGGCGGCGCCCAGAGGCGAAGTCTCGCACGACCACAGAAAAGGTTGCGCGAGACTTTGGCGTCCAGGAGGCCCGCTGTGGCCGCCAGAGCCCTCAAACAGGGCTCCGACGGCGGCGGCAGGCCTCTGGGAGGCCCACTGTCGTCGCTGGGGTGTTCCGGCGGCGGCGGCAAGCCTCTGAGAGGCCCGGTGCTGTTGCTGGGGTCCTCCAGGAGGGCTCTGGCAGTGGCAGCGGGCCTCTGAGAGGCTGGTTGCCTTCGCTGGGGCCCTCCAAGGTGGCCCCGGCAGGGGCAGGGAGCCTCTGAGATGCCGGTTGCCGTTGCTGGCGCCCTCCAGTAGGGCTCTGGCGGCGGCAGCAGGCCTCTGGGAGGCCGGTTCCTGTTGCTGGGGTCCTCCAGGAGGGCTCCGGCGGCGGCAGGGGGCCTCTGGGAGGCCAGTTGCCTTCACTGGGGCCCTCCAAGAGGGCCCCGGCAATGGCAAAAGGGCCTCCCTGAGGCCCGCTGCTGCCACCAGAGCCCTCTTGGAAGGCCCCAGCAACGGAAAAAGGACCGGCAAAGAGGAAGAGGAGGCCTCCAGTGCTGGCGGCCCCCACCGGCTTTTTTGCCGGCCTCTGACAGGGCCTGGGGCCCCGTTAGGGGCTGGCAAAGATGGGGAGGTCTGGCCCCTGGAGGGTGGAAGCTCCGCCCCCGGCATGCGGCCCCGCCCATGGAGGGTGGAAGCTCCACCCCCAGCACATGGCCCTGCCCCCAGAGGGTGGAAGATCCACCCACCCCGCTTCGGCCCCCCCAGTCGCCTGAGGGACAGCAACCCGGCCCCCGGCTCAAAAAGGTTGCCTACCCCTGGGTTAAGAGCAGGCATAAACTTCTCCCAGCAGATTTTAGAAATCTTTGCTGGCTAGGATCTGGGTAAGCATGACTTCCCCAGAATCCACAATTCCACAGCATTGAGCCATGGCAATTAAAGTGGTGTCAAACTGGATTATTTCTGCAGTACAGATGCAGCCTAAGGCAACACAAACTCTGCACCGAATCTTGACTTAGGGTGCAACCTCACACATGCTAAGATGGGACTAAACCCCACTGAACTCAGTGAATCTCACTTCTGAGTAAACACACTCAGGTTTGCCATGTTAATTCCTGTATGAATGATCCTTTGCATTGAAACCATTTGCTATCCTCCTCACCTGCAGGAGCCTTGTATTTGCAGTTTATGGGGGATTATTAAGAATGGGAAGTCAAAGGCTTTCACGGCCGGCATCCATAGTTTTTTTGTGGGCTTTTCGGGCTATGTGGCCATGTTCTCGAAGAATTTATTCCTGACATTTCACTGGCATCTCTGACTGGCATCTTCAGAGAATGCCATTCTCTGAAGATGCCAGCCACAAATGCTGGCCCAACGTCAGGAATAAACTCTTCTAGAACATGGCCACATAGCCCAAAAAACCCAACAAAACTATGTTCCATTACTGCTTAGTGTGAAAGGGTCCTGAGTCAGTGGCCACTAGGCCAAGAGATTCTGTATCTTATTACTAATCCCTTAACCCACCAGGTCACTGCTACAATCCTTCCTGTGACAGTGGGGAAATGGTGTAGGAGGCTATTGACATACACATGCTAAACTGAAGCCCAAATTAGCTGATTAACATTGGCGTATGACATCCTCAGCACCTGTCCAATCGCCTCCTACACAGACAGAGTAAAATCCTGGAAGTGAGTAGCTCCATGTATGTTTGTGTTTACATTAGAAAAAACAGGGCAAGAGGAAAGGATTGGCTTCTTCCCTGTTGCATGGTACTGCTCTGGAAGCCATTCCCTGCAGCTGTTATTTGCAAAAGTTTAAGGCAGGATTAAACAATACGTGGGACCCAAAGAACCTAAAAGGCACCAGAGCCCATCTGATCTTGGAAGCTGAGCAGGGTCAGCCCTGGTTAGTACTTGGATGGGAGACCCCCAACAAAAACCAGGTGCTGTAGACTGTATTTCAAAGGAAGGAACTGTCCTCTGAATATGCCTTACCTAAGAAAACCATATGAAATTGCTGGGTTACCATAAACCAATAGGTGACTTAAAGGCACATGGACACATGGTCTCCAGTTGTTGTTGGACTACATTTTCATCACCCCAAGACAGCATAGCCAATGATAAGAGATGGTGGGAACTATCCTTCAACAACATTAGAAAGGATACATGTTCCATACTTCTAGTTTAAAGAGATCAGAGAGCCCATGTCTTGATCACATTTATCGAGTTTACTTGGTGATAAAAGCGTCCAAAATACAGAGCTTGGAAATGTTGGGTTTTTTTTTAAATTACAACTTCCAGAATATCCTAGCAACAGATCCATGAGGGATTATTGTAGTCCAAGAGGTAACTTTCCCAAGCACTGTCAAAATATCAGCTTTAGTATTTTCCGGTGCTACAGTCATATCGGCAATGGGCAAACAGTCACAGATAACTCTGGAAGGTTTTGCAGGATTGCAGTCCATTTCATATGAATCCTTCCCCCCCAACTGTGCAGATATACACTCTTGTTCTCCTACTGAATGTAGAACAGGAGTTGATGCAATATGAATTATTCACCAAAGTCACTGGCTGCGTCTAAACTAAAGTTTAAGCCAACAAATCATCATGAATACAAGAAACAGAAGGAAAACTCCTTACCAGATATGGTGAGTTCTGGTGGGCAGATATCTGGTGATGGAGAAGGCACTGGAAAGGGACTGTCATGTCTGCTCTGGAAAAGAGAAACGGAACAGATGAAATATAGGTGAGGAAAAGCATGAGAGATGAACATGCAAGGAGCATAGTTGAAACATTCCCTCCATGCCCCAATACTGTGAAGACAGAGGGAACTTTGTTCCAGAACCACCTGTGGATGCCAAATCTGTGGATGCTCAAGTCTCATTATATACAACGGTGCAGTAAAATGGTGCCCATTATATAAAATGGCAAATTCAAGGTTTGCTTTTTGGATTATTAAAAAAAATACCTTCAAGCCATGGATGGCTGAATCCATGGATGCAGAATCCATGGAAACAGAGAGCCAAATGTAATAAATTAACTACTAGACAGACATTTTGTGCCACTCCAAAACAGTGGCCTGAGGCAGATCTTTGGTTCTGCTGGTCCTGACAGAGAAAGGGCCTGCCAACTATCCTCCACTGGTCTGCTCAGGCCCTGCAAATTCAGGCATGTGGCTTCTCTGATTGAGTCTAACCATTTGACATTTGCAATAACATCCAAAGAATGATATCTTTGTTGGGCCAACCAAAATGCACAATTACATGTTGCAAGCTTTCGAAATCACACTGGCTTCTCCATTTGATATGTGGCTTTCTCTCTTTCTACTGCCTTCTACCTTTGCTAGCATCATTGTCTTTTCTATCAATTCATGCTTTCTCGTGATGTGCCCAAAGTACAGCAGCCTCAGTTTAGTCATCCTGGCTTGTAAGGAGAGCTCAGGCTCAATCTGTTCAAGAGCTCATTTGTCTGCCTTCTGGCAATCCATGAGATCCTCAGCACTCTTCTCCAGCGCCACATCGCAAATGAGTTGATTTTCTTTCTGTTCATTTTCTTCACTGTCCAGCTGTCACATCTGTACATGACGATGGGGAATATGATTGCCTGGACAATTCTCACTTTCTTGTCCAGTTCTTTCATCTCTGCCTTTCCCGTTCCTAGTTTTCTTCTAACATCTTGATTGCAGTCTCTGTTCTGCTCAATGTTTGATCCAAGGTATGAGGTGCATTCTAGATGCAGCGAAACCACCATAAGGCATAAGGAAAACAGGCTATTAATAACAGCTTAGCTATTTAAAAATGGACAAGACACCTAATAAAAGTATCAGACTCCACCAAGGAGAGAGAGAAGGAGAGACTCCACCAAGGAGAAACAATGCCACTTTCTTCAAACAACTAATCCAGGATCTTAAAGGTAATAATCCCATAAAAGAGAGGTCATTTAGGTAGGATCTCATGGGTTCGTATGGACATGTCTCCTTACCTCGGGGGACCGTACATGAACTTTGAACCGGGAAGAACCCAGACCATTCCCAATGGCTTTGGTAGGCGAGGAATGGATGCTGTTGTGAGCTGAGACTCCTGGGTGCAACCGCCCCCGTCCGGGAATGAAGGCCACTTCAGTGTTTCCCTCATGTCTGAAGAAGAAAAGAATATATTAGTGCTACCTCGGGTTACGAAATTAATTTGTTCCGCCGCTTCGTTCGTAACCCGATACATTTCGCAACCCGAAAAGGCTTTTCCGTTAGCGCTGGAAAGCCGCGCGTTTGAATTTCGCGCCAAAAAAAATTCGTAACCCGAAAAAAACATCGTATCCCGGAACAGTTTTTTCCAATCTAACTTTTTCGTATCCCGGAAATTTCGTAACGCGATCAATTCGTATCCCGGGGTACCACTGTATTTAGAAGGAAAGGAGTAAAGAGAGGAGGAGAGTGGGAATGTCACATCCACGAAGGCTGTGTAATAATGGCTGGAGATGATAGCAACAATTCTGGTGGGCACCATGGCTTGTTAGTGAGTTGGGCCCTTATTAACATTCTATTATTTTAATTTGTTATATATTGGTGTGATTTGAGGGTATTTTGAGACTTTTAAATGGTTTTAACTGAAAAAAATAAAATTAAAACCAACGTGATAGTCTTTTTCAAAGATTATTAACATTAATCATGGTGGTTAAAAGTATAAATTCAATTTGTTATGTTAATCATTAATTATGTGAACCCAGAGCATTCTGCATATCTATCACATAATCAGTGATTAACAAAACAAATTGAATTTATACTTTTAACTGCAATGATTAATGTTAACCATAATAATTTTATTAATTTTTTAATAATAATTTTTCCCAGTTTTTTGGGTAGCCTGCAAATTCCATATATCCTTCTCTAAATTGCAGGCCCCATAATTGCATAGGATGGAACAATAGCAGTTGGATGAATAGGTCCATGCTTTGGCAAATACCAACTCAGTTTGAATGGATCCACTGGATCCCTTCTCATCCCACAGTGCTGTGACTGATAGGATGGCTAAGAAGACTTCCTTACCTGAATTTGGTTTTGGCCAGTATCCTTTTGGCCTCTTCATGCGTAGCACCCACTAGTGAGTCTTTATTGATTGCAATGAGCTGGTCACCTACCCTCAGACGCCCATCCTGCAAGAAAGTGAGGGAGAAATATCTGTGTGATACCCAGCGTAAGGTAACAAGGAACAGGAAGACTGTCAGATACCAAGATACCAAGATCCCAAAATGGAAGAGGACAAAGGTGTAGAATGATCTATTTGTTTCAGGGAGACTTCACAGGACTTAAGCTACCCTTCTAGGAGCCAATTTTCCAGGACTCCCCTGCACCTAAGTTATATTATTCCTTTCTGACCTTGAGGATTCAAACCAAAAGGGGATTATCCTGCACCAAACATCTCTACTCCACTGCAGCCTAAGACAGGGCTCATACATGCGATGGCACCCAGTGGTAATCAGACTCATGACCTGGGTCTGTACAACAATGTGTGAGGACCACTGGTAAAAAAAAGCCAAGACTATTTCAGAGACAAAGGACATTATCACACGCCATGTTTAAACCACAGTTATAGTTGTAAAATAGTGCCTTTGGAAATACTTATAATGCTGTGTCTGCCAAGTGTGGTTAGGGTCTTCCGTTCCATTCATGGAGGAAAACCATCAATAGTTCCCAATTGTGCAGCAGTCCCAGGACGTCTTCCCAAACCGTGAATGTTTTAGTTCCTCAGGTCTCCATTATACACCCCCACTCTTCAAACCATTATACACCCCCATTTTGAAACCATTTGAAAGGATAACCAGTGGATAAGCATAGACATGCAGCAATGTTGGACTACAGACATCCAAATGCTTTGCTCACCCTGTAGCAGTCGCCTTCTGGTTGTAGCTCTTGGACATACACCATGGGTCCATCTGGTCTGTTGGCCCCTCCACCGATCGTCAGTCCCAAGCCAGAGGATTTTGCTATTGTGATGCTCTGGATCCCAGAGTCGATGGAGCAACTGCACAGACAAAAGGTAATAAGTTAACAGAAGAGAACGCCCTGCTGGATCAAGCAAAAATGCACACCCTACAAGATCCTGCTTCCAATAGTGGCTGGATTTCTATGGTGTGTGGTTCTTCAAATGTTTCTGGACCACAGCTCCCATGATTCCTAACCTCCAGCTATGCTGGCTAGGTACTGATGAGAGTTTTAGTCCAACAACATCTGGAGAACAACATCATCCCTGTTCTTGCTCTGAGGCGGTTATTCTCAGCCATTGGTCCTCCAAATGTTTGGGATGTAAGCTTCCAGAATTCCTGAGCATTGGACTTCCTAGTTGGGCTCTCTAGGAGCTGAAGTCCAAAACATCTGGAGAACTCAAAGTTGGCAACCACTGCTCTAAGGAGCTCACACAAGTAGTATGTGAAGACAACTGCTCTCCTGCATTGTTTCTCTCTAACTCTAGGTGTACATAGGCACATGGCTTCTGACCATGGAGGCAGGAAGCAAATAGCTTCTATGGGACATCAATTCTTCCAAGCTGTTTTATAAATATACACACTAGACATTTTGCATGTGATAGATTCATAGTTCTGAAAGAATCAAAGAATTCCAGCAGCTTTACTCACAGGATAGGACCTTTCATTTAGCTTGACACAGACTGTGCTCACCATCAGTCTACCAAGGTCTTCAAAACCAACCAAATTGTACAGCCCTTTGTGGACTCTATTGATTTAGATTGTAGGTGTAAAGATTACATGCTTCAAAGCACACTACTGTATGTTTAAAACACACACACACAGGCAGCATTGAAGCATGCACCTTCTTAAAAACAACAACATTCCCTGACAGTGAAAACGTTGCACACCCGAAAGAAACATAGATTAAATCTCTTTTCCACAATACACTAGCTATTCCTATGCACCAGATGAGTGGCTTGTATGTTGTGATTGGTAAATCCATCCCCATGCATGTATATCCCATTGCCTGCAAGATACACCTGCCATAAACATGAGTGGATAGAATGCATAAGAAGGATGAACCCACATCTATGCCTACATGGGTCTGTGCATAATGGAAGAATGAGCACAATGGGTGCTCCAACAGGATCAATAGATTTCAGTTAACTTCTTAAAAGCTTCTTAAAAGCAAGGCAGTACATACTGGGAGACTGTGTGCGGTGAATGTCCTGGATTTCCTATAAGTGGTCCATGGGAATTTGCTGGGCTCAACAACAAAGGACTCTGGGAACGAGATGAAGACCCCGAAGATGTGCTTTCCAAATATCTACCTGAAGAACAAAGCCAAGAATAGTGGTTTGAGATTATTATTATTATTATTATTATTATTATTAACATTCATTTAGAGAGCGCTGTAAAGTTTGCACAGCGCTTTACATAGTAAGGGTCAAATAAAATAAGGGAGAAAAAGAGAATAAAAACCTGCCACGCGGCGTACAATCTAAAACACCAACATTACATGATTACAATATCTCTAAAATAATATTAATCAGTATACAATAAAAACAAGTAAAGGCTCTGCTCTGCTCTGGGTGAACAACAAATTCCAACTTCCAGAATTCCATAGCCTTGAGCAGGGCAGTTAAACCAGTGCCAAACCGGGATATTTCTCCAATGTGGATGCAGTCCAAGAAATCTTGGCAAGTCAAACCATATGTTAATCTGACCAAAGCGCTTGTGTTTTCCTCACTCAGATCTTCCCTACAATGCCTACTTTTGCTTAATTGGAGGATATCCCAGCTGTACATAGAATTCCATTTCTGCCTTCTGAGCCTCTCCCTTTCCAAATAGTGGCTTTTGCCACTTCACTCCAGAGCATAAATACTCACTCCCGCCATGGAGAACGGGCGAACTGCGTGCTGAGCCTGTGTTGCTGTGAGAGCCATATTTTTCCAGGAGCTCAGAGAATTCTCTCCTGGATGAGAAAGAAAGAAAAATGTCACACTACGTTTTGATACTGCATCCAACCTGAATAAACTAATCAGTCGCACAAGTTTCAGTTGTTTTCGAAATGCTTTCAAAATGATGTAGATGAAATAAATATGAATCTTTCCTCCTGAAACGACATTTTCCTAGCCCCGTCCCAATCAATATGACTGGCCCAAGATCTTTTTGCTGCCTGAAGACAAGGTTAAGATGGTACGGTAGGGGGATAGGATGGCCATGGGGTACACACACAGCTATGTTCCCCAACAGAAGAGAATGACCAAGAGGCTCAGGAGGAATAGTAAGAGATATGTCATTGTTACTCCTTTCAATGCACATCCACGCACTGGTTGCTTGGGCAGTTGCCTCCCTTTGCCTAATAGTAGGGCCAGATCCGTTGATCAAATCCATAGCTGAATTCAACCATTGACTCCGTCTCTACAGAGACATGCCTCCTATTTAACTGGGATGGTTATGTAAAACTTCTATAACAGAGTTCAGAAAGCTACTTTTGGGGGTATAACATCAAGACCCCCCCCCCCAGTTGCCATGCTGTCTGGGGGATTCTGGATGATATATAGCCCCTTCAAGTAATTCCAAGTTTGGTATTCCAGATAGCAGGCAGGATCCTACATGGTTGAGTGAAGCACACAAGTTGCATATACAGGAGACCACTACGTCTCCCTTCAGGATCCACTGCTGCCCTGCACTAGCACTGCCCCACGGCCATTCTGTTGCTGGTGGAGAGCGGAAGGGATTGAAAAAACATGTGGCTATGTTACCCAAGTCCAGTGGTTAACTGTCTTAATACTGCGACCCTCTAATACAGTTCCTAATGTTGTGGTGACCCCCAACTGTAAAATTATTTATATAACACATATACAAATATGTGTTTTCCGATGGCCTTGGTTCGTGCTTTAAGCTATTACTTAAAACAAAATGATGTAATACAGGGCAGTTGGAGACAGTGAAAGAAAAACATATAGATAACAGTTTGGGTACCCCACAAAGAATAGAGATGTATGTTAGGTGAAATATTTGTGTATCCAATGAATATATTGGGGTGCAAATGTTTGATTCAAATGCAACCAATGAAATGTAATTTGTAGGGTTTTTTTTGTTGTTGTTCAAAATACTATAAAGGCTTGGTTCTCTTTGGAATCGGGATCTCGGTAATTTGGATGTATTTCCTTCTGGTATCACTGCAGCAAAATAAACTATGGCCCCATACAGACAGGCCAAAATAAAGCTGCTTGGGGTCACTTTGGAAGTATGTTGTTTAAATGATGCATGTGCACTAAGAGTTCAGAAGCCGTGCCAAAGCCACGATTGAGCAGCTTTGGCGCAGCTTCTGGACTCTTAGTACACCTGCATTATTTAAACAGCATACCTCCAAAGTGACCCCAAGCAGCTTTATTTTGGCCTGTCTGTATGGGGCCTATGTTTCTTTTCCAATCGGCTCCCGGTCTCCCTGCCAATTCTTGTTAAAATCTGGTTTTAAATTATTCTGTAACACTCCAGCATGACTTCCAGGATGACAGTCAATTTCTGGCAGAGTCGTGCTGGAGGACCTAGAGATTCCTAGAGAGAACATCTTAATCAATCGGCAAACAATCAAATCTGCAAAAGTCCAAACCACAAATGTTGGAGGGCTGACTGCGATTGTTGCCATTTCTAGCAGGGAAGAGGGAGGGAGGGAGCCCTAAGTGAGTCCCTTTCATTCATTTGGCGATGAAAAGTACCAATGTCATCCAAAATTATCACCCAGGCCAGGGACAAACAAGCTTTTATGAGATTAGAATTGC
>NW_024803275.1:6831-9778 GCF_019175285.1 Sceloporus undulatus | reverse complement strand
ACATATTATTATTATTATTATTATTATTATTATTATTATTATTATTTGTTTTCTGTGTAGAACTCCTTCATCCCATCCCTTTGTTGTCTGTAATAGCTTCAAGGATGCCTAAAGAACAAAGGGGGAATCCTACATGGAAGCACCTTTTTGCTTCTTCAGTGAACATGTCAAGATCAATCCCTTCTCCCTTGTTAAGATGTGGGCCCCACTTGTTAAGAACAGCCTCATTCCTACTCTTAATTCCGAATGGGGTATAGTGCTTAAAACAATTGGATTTACATTTAACAACTGATTGTTAAATGGGTGTCTATGGGATTCCAGCCGATTTCTCCTTTGCTGGCCGAGAAACTGAGATCAGAAACTGCTGACATTCTGGAATATCTTTCTTCCAAGGAATGGTCCAGCTTCTGATCGTTTGTACTTAATATGTATCAAGACTCAGGACTATGGGGGTGAGAGTAAAATTAGGGCATTGCCTTTCTACATAAGAATACTGCCCTGCATCATGAAATTTTCCTTCAGTTCCTAAATTACTAGCATTGCAGTACCTAAAAACGTTAGGAGAGCATTTGAACTACAGTGGAGGTATCCAAACAAAAGAGGCAGGAAAAGTGACCAAAAGAATACAAACCCAGCAGTTTGAGGTGTGAACCATTTTCAGTGTCTCACTCATTGTAATGCTAGAAATCTGAAGAAGTTGATCCAAACCCTCTGAGCCATGATGCAGGCAGCTATGTAGGTTTAGCTTGGAGAAGACAAGCCTGATAGCCATCTTTAAACATCTGACGGAACGCCATGCAGATGATGGAGGAAGTCTATGACTCTATGAACTCCTTGCTCCCACTGAGAACCACCTCCTCCATTCTGGGTCCCCACATGGATCCCCAAGAAGAGACCACAAGGTAGTGTATCTGCTATTTAGTTCCCTTTTTATTCCCCCCGTGCCAAAATGCACAGCTGTGGAAAGGCTTGATTTTACAATGCCAGAGTAAAATCTGAAAGAGAGTAAAAGAATTGAAAATCGTGGGTAAGGTTTATCTTTACTTTTATTCTTCGGTGTACGTCACACTCCTCTGTGTGTCGTTCAAACCAACCACCATGCAAATATATTCGCCAAACCTTTCCATATTGAGCGCGCTGAGACGAATGTACTTTTCTGCAATATTGTCCACCAAGACTGGACTGTTGACATAATTATCTTTAGACACAGGATTGTTGTTATTCAACCACCTGATTTCACAATCTTTGAAAAACTCTTTATTAAACCCTTCAACGAGGCAGGTGACGATCATCTTTCCTGATCTGCCACTCATCTGCTCAGGAACAGGCGGGTAGACGTAAACACGAGGAGTGGTGCTCTTGCCTTTTTGATATTAGAATCGGGAAGAAAGAGAAAAAAGAATCAAAGGATATTCATGTTAAGAGAATCTGTGGCAGCAAATTAGGTTCCAATGAATAAGGACCCCTACCCCTTGCATTGCAACCAAACATGCCCACTTCAAAATCCTCTAGAAATTAAAAACCTTAATAAATTATATTCTCTTAAACCACCTGATGGCATCCCAGAATTCCCCCATCTTCTCCTTTCTAGGTACAAAATTGTACAGCTCACTGTGAAGGGGCAGAGCAGGCCTTTCTGTGGTATTGCAGGGCACTTATTCATAGAACTATAGACACAAAGAATAATAGAGTTGAAAGAGACCACAAGGGCCATCCACTCCAACCCCATTCTGTCATGCAGAAAATCCAAATCAAAGCATCCCTGACAGATGGCCATCCAGCCTCTGTCTAAAGACCTCCAAGGAGGTAGACTCCATTACACTCCAAGGAAGTACATTCCACTGTTGGACAGCCCTTACTGTCGGGAAATTCTTCCTAATGTTGAAGTGCTATAGCTTGCATCAATTTTTCTGGGCCCTAGTCTCTGGAACAGCAGAAAACAAGCTTGCTCCCTCCTCAATAGTCTACTGGGCCTTCTCCTGTTCTCCAGGAGTTCTCAAAGATTATTGCCAATGGCTCTGATATTACATTTTCCAGTTATTTATAATAAAACATCAACAATGGAAAGCATACCACTCACAAAGAATTTCAAAACCATTTTGTATGAAAATCACTGCTGAACACTTGGCTGAAATACAAAAGAAAGCTCTGCCCTAAAATTCCTCCATGGATCTCAATACATGAAATGTTTCATAAATAAGAAAACTTGCATAAAGGGAAATTGTTTACATATAAAGATCTACTAAAGAAGGAGAACGGACAATGCCAAATCATAACCAGAGAGGACTTAAATAAAGAAAGTATAAGATGCCTTTGGTTCCCATATAGACAATCTACCGAAAGGTTCAAAAAGGACTAAAAATTAGAAGAAACAGAAAGGGAGAAAACAGAATTAGACTTATTATTACATTCAGGCAATAAACAGATTATGAAATTTTACATATTGTTGATAAATTTAGAATTGGAACAAGAAACTACAAAAGATAACATGATTAAATGGGCCAAAGATGTAGGACATAGTACATATCTAGACAGTTGGGAGAGAACGTGGAATCAAAATTTAAAGAATACCATAAGTTATAATTTAAAAGCAAATTCCTATAAAATGTTTTACAGATGGTACCTGACACCAGAGAGACTAGCCAAGATGTCAGTTTCTGTTATCAGTAACTGTGAAGTCAAAGGCTTTTATGGTCAGCAAACATAGTTTTTTGTGAATTTTTTGGGCTTTGAGATTGTGTTTGAAAGGAGTTTTTTCTTGACATTTTGCCAGCAGCTGGCATCTTCAGATAATACTGGCATGAAAGAGAATGGGGTGTGCATACACACACACTGTTGGTTGAGAGGAAGTGATCTACACATCTGTGTATTGTTCTTATGTTGAATGGCAAGGCCTCAGGGGGTCTATTTAATTAATGGTTCATTGCTGGGAAACCCCCCCCCCCCC
>NW_024803275.1:4110-6731 GCF_019175285.1 Sceloporus undulatus | reverse complement strand
CCCCCCCCCCCCCACACACACACACTGGGTGGTTTTCATTTGCATTTGCTGGGTCTTGGTTTTGGTCTTTTTCAGGACTGGTAGCCAAACATTGTTTACTTTAAGGGTTTCTTCTTTCCTGTTGAGATTGTCCAGGTGTTTATGGATTTCAATCGCTTTCCTGTACATTCTGAGCTGATAGTTGTTGTCATGGTAGAGAATTTCAGTGTTTCATGCAAATAAAAATCACCTAGAAGAGGATTTCCCCCAGCAGACAATGAATCATTAATTAAAGGCCTTGCCATTCAACACCAGAACAATACAAAGATTAACCTGTAAATCACTTCTTCTCAAACAACAGAACATATACCCATTCTCTTCAGTGCCAGCATTTTCTGAAGATGCCAGCCACAGATTTGGACTGGACACACCTTGAAAGAGATGACACCATGAAAGAAAGGACTCTCTTCTGAAAACAAAGCCATGGGGCTCCAGCCACCAAAAACATTAATTTAAAATTACATTTTTCATTCTATCTTTCTCACTCTTGACTGCACGTGTATTCATCCTACAAACATCTCTCACATCTCTCCCTCTTCACCCTCATGGATTCCCAGGGCTTGTATTTTGGGTCTCAGGCCAAGCTTTCTCTATTAGAGACCCAGACCCATTTAGGGACCTGGAGTGGAAGGCTGTCCATAGTGTTTCAGTCTATTTTGATCTTTGACTAGTGAAGGTGAAGTAGATTCTCAGTGAGAGAATGGCATGAGTTGAAATAGATTCACCTGGAGTGGATCACATCTTTTTCATATATATCCAAGTCACAACAAACACTTGCTTGGCTTTGAACTTTCATACATTAGGAAGGCAAAAATAAAAGAGAATACTTTCTACTTTACAAAAAACACATACATAAATCTCCCAAAAAGCTCTTGGATTTTCCTCTCCCCTCCCTGAAAGCTCCCCCCTCCCCACATATTCACAGGGCATCAAGGCTCTGGAAATGATGCCGGTATGTGGGACTCTCAACCTACTTCCATTATAGACCTTGAAATGCCTTTGGGTTGTGGTCAGAAGGGCAGATGTGAAACCTAGGAAGTGTTTAATTTGTTTTTCCAGGAGAAGAAATTTAGAAGTATTAAAAAGAAAAGGGTCATGGAGAGACTTATAGAGGTACAGGCAGGTGAGGGAAAAAGGGAATGCGAAAAAGAGAGAGAAGGGAGGTGGACTCACCTGGAACATCCTGGGAAGAGGTCCATGGCAAGCTGGCCCCAAGGGCAAGGAGTCCCATAAGGAGGCAAAGCATTCTGGAAGAGTGAATGGTTATCCTCTGTGGCACATTCAGGGTGTTTATATAGTGTTCTGGAAGACTTTGGGTGGGACAGCAGGTCTATTTTGGCTAACCCATGCAACATCACCATGGCAGCTGAGAAAGAGGCTGGTGTTTGGGAATGTTTGGAAGGCATCCACAGACTCAGGTGAGTAATCGGAATGAGTTGCAAACCCCAATAGCTTTGGGAACATTGAGGACCGGTCACCTGAGTAGGACAGAGCCAGTTCTTGCAATATTCACTGAGAAAATGAGTCACTGGAAATACAACTAGAAAACAGAAAACAATTTTTGTTAAAAACAAGGAGAACCAACTAATTGAAGAACAACTTGTAACTGGAATAATTAAAAAGAAGTTGCCAGTAGTTAGAACAACCAGGAATTCAAGGAGGAGGCACTTGGCATGCAGGATTCTGGTAGCAAGCTAGATGTGTTTCTGGGCATTAAGTCTTTAATCAAAATTTTGGTATCAGATGGAGAAATGACATGGAAAAAATATCAGTATGCAAAGGGGTCTTGTATCACCTTTGAGACTAACAGTGTGAAAGGAGACAGCATCAGCTTTAGATCGACTTCCACAGATGCATGGACTCCATGCATCTGAGGAAGTTGACCCAATCTATGAAAACGTTTGGTACACCTTCTGTTACTTTCAGAAGTGTTACAAGATCCATTTTCAGACTATATGTATAAAATATATACAAAACATAAGTTAATATCATGTTTAGAACTGGGTACTATCTCCAAGATTTCTCATTCTGTTTATGAAAATATATCAAAATACAAAACAGTCTGAAAACCTAAACACTTCTCGTCTCAAGCATTTCAGATAATGGATCTCAGCACTTCTGCACTTCTGTTTCCCATTGTGTCTTTCAGGTCAATTCCTGTCTCTCCACTTAGTAAAAACATGTTTGTACAGATAGTAATTCTTTCTCTGTACTTAATGTTTTTCAAAATGAGTTGAAAATGTTATGTTAGTATGAATAGTGTTGAGCCAAGTATTCATCTATTCATGTTCATGTTCTAGAAATGATTAAAAATGTCACCAATATATGATTGATGAAAAGAAATATCTTGAAAGAACAGGTGGGATGTGGAGTTGCATATCCCTGTATTTGCCAAATGTGCCAAGGACAAGTTGACTATTCTAGGGTTACTAGTAATGCAATTGCATTTACATAGGGATTCTTCTGGTCAGTTCAGAAATTCCAGATTTCATATGTTGCCCATCCATTTGTTTGCATTTCAAAATATTTTTCCATTTTGTCAAGAGCATTTTGAATGGTTGAATTAATATGTTTTGAAGGCT
>NW_024803275.1:0-4010 GCF_019175285.1 Sceloporus undulatus | reverse complement strand
TGCTGGTGAAACGTCAGGAAGAAACTCTTCTAGAACATGGCCACACAACCCAAAAAAACCACAAAAAACATTGGATGCTGACCATGAAAGCCTTTGACTTCATATTTTAAAATGGTTTAAATTATTCCTTATTTTAAATTTCAGTTGTTCTTTGGACATTGTCCAGAACTTTAGAAGTTATTTTCAGTTGCACAAGGGCAAACAATTAGCGAAAAAACAAAACAAAACCCTGAGATTCTTAGATGCTGAATTTTGCGCAAAATCTATTCAGACCTGATTAAAAAACACTGAAATATTGGTTCACTGTCTATTTCTAGCCATGCTCCTATGTTCATATAACTGTGATGCACGCACTACATGATCTTTGGTATTCAGCTTCATTTTTATGTATGATTGTGAAAGCTGAAGAGTGAAGGAAACTGACAGGAAAAGAATGAACTCATTTGAAATGTGGCACTTGAGAAGAGGTCGATGGTACCAAGAGCAAGTCAGTCCTGAACTCTAGGAGCCAAAATGAGCAAAGTGAGGCTGTCAAAATGGGCAACACCGCTGTGATTGTCTCTGTAACAGCCATGCTCCTGATCCTGAGTAGGAAATAAAGCTCTGGAGATCAGCATCTAAGAATCTCAGATTTTTATTTATTTATTTACTTGTTTGTTTGTTTGTTTTACTAATTGTTAGCTCATGTGAGTCTGAGAACAAATTTAAAGCTCGTAACAATGGCCAAAGACATCTGAGAAGATGATTGATAGTAAGATCATTCCATAGCACTGGTTATCTTGGTGTGGGCTTAAATACAATAATATCTGGAGGGAAAATATTGCCTATACCTAGCTAAAACAATGTATGTTTGAGGATGTAGCCTTTGACAGATGCAAGTCACGACCACAGAAAGCCCTAAAGGCAACAAGCTCAGCTGGAAGGCATTTTGTTAATTATTCTTGATGGCGTATGTCCTGTAATTACTACTGAGTTTCTGGAAGAGCCTATGACTGCAATTAACCAACCTATTCCTGGATTATCCTTACAATGTTGTAAGAGTTCACTAACATATGGTTACGTCTTGCCAAAAGCCTTCTGAAACTTTGAATATAACCTCATTCAAAACTCAATATAGCATTCGCACTATGAGGTTTATCGCACCGGGGATAAAATGTTCCCTGATGCGTTACAATGAGCACGAGCGTGGACGCGTGAGCGGAGCGTGATGGGAACCCGATGGGGCCCCGAACGCGACTTTACCGCACAGGGAATTCTGCCGCTGCCGAACGTTCCCATCGGGTTCCAGAGGGCACCATTTCTGGGAACTGTTTCAAAACCAGATGGGAACGCAATGGGAACGTTCGGCAGCGGCAGCATTCCCTGTGCGGTAAAGTTGCATTCTGGGCCCCATCGGGTTCCCATCACACTCCCTGCGCGTCCGCGCTCATGCTCATTGTAACGCATTGGGGAACGTTTTATCCCCGGTGCGATAAACCTCTATATCTCACTATCCATTCCAGAATGTTCTGCTTTCTTTTGGGGCCTCCTGTCCTTGGTGACATCTTGCCAGGGACTTCTTTCCACAATGTTCCAGTTGAGCCCACCTCCCTTCCCTTCTCTTTTCACATCCTTCTTTTCCCTGCCTGCATGGAGCTCAGTGGTCCTTTCCTCGACTTCTTTCTTTTTGATGCTGCTTCGTTACTTCTCTTGGAAATGTTGTGCATACTACAAGTTTCCTAACTATCCACCCTGCTGCTCATATGTGTTGATTGTTGATTTCAAGGGATTTAGAGTGGGATGGGGTTGAGGCTCCTGCGTACAAGTATTTTAGTGAAAGTCTTAGTTCACTGTGAATTTATGGAGGGGGGAGCTTTGAGGGATGGGGGTGGACAGAGATAAACCAAAGGCCTTATTTTAAGGTTTCTATGGGGCTTGTAACAGTGAACAGTGACCAAATTATCAATGGGGAATTTAATTAGCTCAAGGTCACGAGAGGAGGCCTGTTACCACACCTCAGGGATCGCCCCTTCGATCTGTATACCAGGAACTAGAAATCCAGAAATGAGGCAGAGGCTCTAAGTACAATCAATGTCTCTTTTATTGGAAACAAGGATTCAAACATACAGGCACATACGCTCACACATTCATACAAGACTCAGGAAATAACGTGGTAAATGTGGAATAGATATTAGGCTTGTCTAACGGAAATGCTCACCTTATGTAGAAGTTCTGTCTTCCAGTTTGTGTGTGTGGGTCTGCAATTCTGGTTAAGCAGGCCAGTCAGAGAGAGACTGACTTTAAAACTGACTTAGCTCTTGGCTACCAGCAATGAATGACTGGCTGCAGTGGATGGCTGACCACAGCTGAGAGTGACTGGTAGCAGCCCAGAGTGGCTGGTAGCAGCAGTGAGTGGCTGGCCGCAGCAGCACCTCTCTAAATTTAGGAGACCTTTTTAAGGGTTTAACAGGGTCTCTAGACAAAGGGTAATCAAAGGAAACTGTTTGAAGTGTATTTCACATCCTAACCAAATGTTTTGATCTAACCCAAATGTTTCTGCCAGAGTAGGGACCTGAATGGCTACAAATGCCATTCCTTTGATTCAAATGGTTCCCCCTCAATCACAAAGAGAGACACTTCCTTAAGACATTTGATAGCATCTTTCCTGATAGCACTTAGCAGCTCCTTGCATAATCTCATCCAAGCTGGGAAAGGAAATTCGTTTACATATCAAAAACTCATGGCTTCGGTGGGAGATCACATGCTAGGGCCATTTGGCTACTCAGGTCAAGATGCACTTTTGATATCAAATTGCAGGTCAGAGATTATCATTTAGATATATTAAAAAGGTGTAGATCAATGCTTATCATTTCGTAGATCGATGCCTATCAGGCTCTACAGATGGGCAGCATGCTGCCGCCTCTTTCCTGGCTGGATAGAGGCTGCAGCAACCTTATGCTGCAGCCCAGATCCAGCCTCTGGAGAGTGAAAAAAGGAGCCACAAAAAGCTGCTCCTTTTTGCACTCTCCAAGGGGTGCCAAAGCCATGGCAATGTGGCTTTATGATGCCCCTTTATCACTGTACCATGTAGATGGTGCTGGTATGCACCATCATGGTGCATGCTGTGTAGACCGGCATGCAACAAATTGGCACCCTATGGGCGGAGTCAGGTCTTCCAGTGTGTGCATGCTGTGCCCGGACCCCGCATACAGGCCGGTACAAAGTGCCAGTCTGTATAGGTTCCAAATGTACTTTTCACAATGTAGAAAAGATTCCCCCTTATTTTTGTCTTTTTTGTACAACATCAGAGTTCCGTCAAGATGGCAAATATTATCAGTGAGGAAGAACAGCCAAGGTAGGAGAGGCTGCAGCAGTTTGTTTATGCTTGAGCCTTCAGGGAAGGGAAAGATTCCACCGTCTCCTTTCCTCTCTCCTCTGCTACATTATGGGGAGTACTTTTGCACTTTGAATGCAGTTTGAAGCAGAGCACAAAGGGGAAAAGTGGAGGAAGGAGAAAGAAACCGAGACATTTTATAAGCAGCTGCAAAGGGGGATAATAGAAGATTAATAAGGACTGTCCCTGCCAAATCAGGACCATTGGAGTTTATTCTGGTGTTCAGGTGTGAATTGCAGATGAGCCAATTCAAGGATCCTGGCCACCATCCTCATGATTCTATTTCTTTAGCTGAGATTTGAACTGGGCACACCTTGAAAGAAAGGATACCATCAAAGAGAAAATGGCTTTTTTCATGAAGATGCAACCATTTTAAATGGCATCCTTTATTCTGTTCCACACAACCTTTCCCCCAGATGTGTCTGTTCCACAAACCTCTGTCACTTCTGTCCCTGTTTGCAGTCCTTCTGATTTCCTAGGGCTTGGGGTTTGGGACTGGTACTAAGCCTTCTCTGCTAGATACACAGCCCCATTTAGAAACCCATATAGGGTTTGTCTACACAAGCCATTTGCAAAGGTTTTTCCCCACTCTCATAGAATCATAGAATCATAGAGTTGGAAGAGACCACAAGGGCCA
>NW_024803274.1:0-9787 GCF_019175285.1 Sceloporus undulatus | reverse complement strand
GTTATTATCTGGAGTGTCACTTCACAACTGCAACACATGCAAAACACCTAGCATTTTCTTCTTTTCTCTTTGAAATTCAAAAGCAACCTTGGGAAGACCCTGAGTAAGACTTACCTTAAAATGTTGCTCCATGTTGGCTAAGGAGCTTCCAATCTGATTTGACGATGGCAAAATTTGCTCTTCACCAATATGCCTTTGCTTTTTCTTGCTAGTGGTTTTCTAGTGAGTTGTGTTTGCTCATGGTACGGTTAGTCTCAGTTTAGCCCTCTTGTCTTCTAGGGAGAACACAAGCTTGATTTGCTCTAGCATCCATTTATCTGTCTTTTTGGTAGCCCCTGGTATTTGTAGAACCTGTCTCCAGCATCATATTTCAAATGAATGCATTTTGTCCTCTGTGCTATTTAACATTTTTCTGTAATTGCTGGAAGAAAATAATAGAATCATAGAGTTGGAAGAGACCGGAAGGGCCTTGACGTCCAGCCCCATTCTGCCATGCAGGAATACACAATCAAAGCACTCCTGACAGATGGCCATCCAGCTTCTGTTTAAAATCTCCAAAGAAGGAGACTCCACCAAAATCTCGGAGGGAGTGTGTTCTGCTGTCAGACTTCTCTTACTGTAGGGAAGTTCTTCCTACGGTTTAGGTGGAGTCTCTTTTTCTGGAGTTTAACTCCATTGCTCTGGGCCCATATCTCTGGAGCAGCAGAAAACACATGTGCCCCATCCCCAACATGACATCTCTTCAGATATTTAAACAAGGCTATCATATCACCTCTTAACTTTGCCTTCTCACAGGTAAACATACCCAGGTCCCGAAGTCGGTCCTTATGAGCCATGATTTCCAGACCTTTCACCATTTCACCCTCCTCTGGATACACTTCAGTTTGTTGTCAGTGTTTTTGAACTGTGGTGCTCAGAACTGGACCCAGTATTCCTGGTGAGACCTGACCAATGTAGAATGTGGCTGTTATTTTCTGCCCTTGAGTCGACCTCAACTCATGGCAACCCTGTGGTTCAAGCACCTCCATGAACCCCTATCTTCACTTCTCTGCTTAGTCCCTGCAAGCTCGTGCCTCTGTAAATTACTTTGCATTACTTTTCTTTCATGCAGCCCTGTCATGTTTAGCTTCATTTGTGGCCTGCCATTAAGAGGCTATACAGATTGCCCCAAGGGATGGTGGGAGGTGTTGGAGGATGAGAGAGTGTGACCTGAGGCTGAGAAAATATATCAAGGAAGGTTCAGAGCAGCAGGAGGAGGAAGGAGGAGGATGGCAATGGAGCAAGGTCAGGGAGGACGGAGGGCAGGGCAAAGGACCAGGGAGGAGGCAAGGGACCAAGGGAGCCTGGGGGGGTGGGCAGTGGGACCCAGGGAACCTTAAAGGCAAAGCATTTGATATGATCTACCAACATGAGTCAATAGTGTGACGTGGCAGCCAATGTGATTTTAGGCTGCATCAATAGTAGTATAGTGTCTAGATCAAGGGAAGTAATAGTGTCACTCTGTTCTGCTCTGGTCAGGCCCAATCTGGAATATTGTGTCCAGTTCTGGGCACCACAATTCAAAAAGGACATTGAGAAACTGGAGCGTGTCCAAAGGAGAGCGACAAAATGGTGAAGTGCCTGGAAACCATGCCCTGTGAAGACTTAGGGAGCTGAAGGGAAGGGACGCCGAAGGGAAGGGCTTGGGCACCCGTCCCAAGCCCTTCCCTTCAGCCCCTTCCTTCGGCCGAATGGGTTCCAAGGGGCCCGTTCGGCCAAAGGGAAGGGAAGCCGAAGGGAAGGGCTTGGGCACCTGTCTCAGGCCCTTCCCTCAGATTCCTTACAGCCCCAGATCTCTCTCTTCGGAGGGAGGTCTGGTGTTGGAAGGGCCATGGCAGAGCCCAGGACCCCTAAGATAATAGAAGAAGCTAAGGAAACCCCCAAAGGATACTTCCAAGAAAACATGGGAAGGGGTACCAAAGACACAGTGGTTTGGGAAGCTTCAAAGGCAGTTCTTAGGGGCTTCTTTATAAATAAGAAAGGCTGAATGTAAAAAAACCAGCAAGAAAAACAACAGGAAATATTAGATAAGATGAGAAAGAAAGAAGAGGAACACAGAAATCCTTCCAACTCTAAGATTACTGCTGACATCAAACTTTTGCAAAAGCAATTATCACTCTTGTTTTCGGAAGAGATAGAAAATAAGTTAAAATATCTTAAACTAAACAACTTCCAATATACGAACAGACCAGGTAAATGGCGGGCCAATAGATTTAAAGAAAAGAGAGTGAAAAGAATGATAACGAAGATTCAAAATGATGGACACAAGATCATGGACCAAAATAAATTGAAGAGAACTTTCTATAACTTTTATAAGAGTTTATATAGTCAACAGAGAGAAAACCTTGAAAACATCGAACGCTATGTGTGTAAGACTAACTTGCCCCAAATAACACTAGAACAAAAAGCTCTGCTTAACCAACCAATCTCAACAGCAGATGTTCTTCCAGCTATAAAGAATAGCAAACCAGGTAGTGCCCCTGGACCGGATGGCCTCCCCTCATGGTACTATAAGATGTACCAACTAGAGTTGATTGAACCCTTAAAAAATATGATGACTAACCTGAAAGAAAACCACTTCCCTTCCACCTGGAAAGAAGCAATGATTTCCTTGATCCCAAAAGAGGATAGAGATCCAACCCAAGTGAAAAACTATAGACCTATTTCACTTTTAAACAATGACTATAAACTCTTTGCGAGCATTCTGGCAGAAAGGCTAAAAAAAGTTATACCATCTGTTATCCATAAAGATCAAAGAGGCTTCATAACTAAAAGATTTATTAGAGATAATATCAGATGTTTTGTTAATTTGATCAAATACCAAAAAGTCAACATAAATAAGAAATTTGCTGCCTTTTTCTTTGATATAGAGAAGGCGTTTGACAGTGTCTATTGGAACTTGTTGAAATGTGTGATGAAAAAAAATGATTTAGCGAAAAGGTATTCTAAATGGGTTGATGGCAAACCTATGCCACGCGTGCCGGAAGTGGCACTCTGGGCCGTTTCGCCGGGCCCGGGGAATGGGGAAAGGAAAAACAGGCACCTGCATACCTCATTCCTCCTTCTCCCCACCATTTTTGCACCTCCCGTTATCTCTCGGAGACAGCAGGAAGGCAGAAAATGGTACTGGAGGGAAGGAGCCAGAGGCTCACGGCCCTTCCAGCCCCAGAAGAGAGAGGTCTGGGGCTGGAAGGGCCATGAAAGAGCCCAGGACAGCGGGGTGCCAGGTCGTGTGCTCTGTCGTGGCCCTTCCAGCCCCAGACCTCCCTCCAAAGAGAGAGGTCTGGGGTTGGAGGGGCCACAAAAGAGTCCAGGATGGCGGGGTGCCGGGTCCTGGGCTCCATCGCAGCCCTTCTAACCCCAGACCTCCCTCCGAAGAGAGAGATCTAGGGCTGTAAGGAATCCGAGGGGCCAAAAACAGTCTATTCTTGAAAAAGTCCCATGTCTGTTGGAGAAGAAAGTATAATCTCTTGCTTTTCCATATAAGTTTTTCCAAACATCTATTAACGTATGAGTTTCCATTATTTTTTTAAAAAGAAGAGAGTTTCCCTTCAGACATTACTTTGGGATCTATCAAGCTCTGGATTGATAACCGCGTTCCAATCTCCCATTATTAATATTTCAGAATAGTCCATATCCAACATCAATTTATATAAGGAGTGATAAAATTTCTCTTTACTTTCCTGGGGGCCATATACTACAAGCAGGATTCTTTGGCCCTGTAAGTTTATTTCCACCATACATATTGTCCATTGTTATCATTAAAAATTTCCTCTGCATCAATGGTAGATTTCACATACATAACAATTCCCTTTTTCCTTTTTTTGGAAGATGAGATAAAGTCATTGCTCAGCTTCTTATTTTTCAGTAATCTTATATCACTTTGTTTTATATGTGTCTCTGACAAGCAAATAACATCTTTTTTTTAATTTTGCTAAATAATGATAGAACTTTTTCGTCTTAATTGGTGAATCAAGTCCCTTTATATTCCACAAGAGAATATCCATAATCTATTTATAATTAAGTTTAATAAGATATTATTCTTTTATCTCTCCTTTTAGTCACCTTCGGCCCCCAGTTTAAATTTTTTAAATTTACCTTTTTATCCGCATCCAGTGGAACATCTTCATCTGAGGGGTCAGCTTTGTCTCCATCGAAAACCACATCCTCTCCTTCTAAGTTACTTGTTTGGTCATCTTCTTCGTTACTTTCCCCATCAGGATCATTTTTCCTGCTTTCACTTTCATTATCGTTCACTATTTTTTTGCCATGTTTCCTCCAAAAGTCTATTGCATTTTGCACTGAATTTAATTTAAACCATTTTTGTTTGCATTTTACAGAGATTCCTTCCAGTTTTTCCCACTTCTAAAGCACCTTATATTTATTGATGTTAGTAGTTATAAATTTGTAATTTCCTCTTTTTTGAAGAACTCTTGGGAATATCTTTGAAAATTTTTAACTCACAGCCTTCTACTTCCATTGGATTTTCATAGCTGAGGAATAATAGTTCATCTCTTTTTTTTTTCCCGGACAAAAGAAAACACCACATCTCTAGGAAAACCTTTTTCTTTAGCAATTATGGAATTCACTCTGAATATTTTATTTACATCCTTTAATAAATCCTGGTAGGGGATTTCTATGTAGTTTGCTAAAGCAGGTACTAAATAATCATATAGATTTTCTTGTTTTAATTCTTTAAGATCTCTAATTTTGAGAGAATTCTCTCTCTGCCTCAGATCTTCCAAAGCCTTAATATCCAGTTGTGTTTCTTGTTGCTGTAGAAGAAAAGATGATTTCTCTTGTAAGGCTTGCAACGTTTCCTCAAGTTTATCGGTTCTTGTAGTGATCTGGGAAATGTCTTTCACTACATCTTCTAAAGATTGCTTAATACCTTTTAATTCTGATTTTAATTCAGACTTCATATCTGATTTCAGGTCTCTCCTCAAATCTTTTATTTTCTTTTTAAAGTTTTTTTCCAGGTCCTTTCCATTTTTCCCATTTCTGTCGTTAATTTTTTAATTTCTTCCCTTATAGAAGTCTGTTCCAGAGAGTTTCTCCTATTAGGTTGAGATGTCATTTTGGCTAAATTAGTTCTATTCTGTCTGGTGTTCATTTCAATTTTTCTTAATTTCTCTTTGTCCTTCCCTTTGTCTTTCCTTTTCCTCTTGCACTATTGCAGACTGGCGAAAATGACTTTTCCTCTCTCACCACTCCTGTTCCTCATTATGTTTTTTTTTAGTCTTCCCTTTACTCCTCTCCTTCTAAATCCTTTTTAATTCTTCTTTCAAGTTATTTTCCACTTCTCTCACCTCAGCTGCTAGGTAATTCACAGTCCCAGCTGAGCCACTCAAACTGATTCAATTAGTTCAGCTGTAAATACACATGTTCTGTTAGGATCTATTTTACTCTCTCTTCTAACTCTCTTGTCCTTTCTCTCAAGATATTTCAAGATTCATTCAATTTCTTTTTTGCAAGGCTTTTAGAAGTTCCAAATTCACGTCACACCAGTACAACCAGCACTCAGTAGCCTAGGTTCTTCAAAGATAGGTCAAACCCATTGGTTTCCAAATGGGGGATATAGAGCAGGCTTCTCAATATAACAATGTAACAATTCACAAAAAACCCCAAAGTCTCACTTCCCTTTTCCAATTGACAGTTTGTAATAGTTTATAGAGGCTTCAAATGATTGCCAGACTTTCTCACCCAATGACAAATTCACCTCAGTTGCAGTTGTATATGTGGGAGCTTCGCTAGCGCAATGCGTAAAAAACCCCTATTTAAATCCTTCTATCACGTAGCCTTGGTAGTAAAGTGAAAAATGGACTGGAAGCATCCAGGCTCAAAGTCTTTTATATCCTCTTTCTCTTCTTATTTTAAAAAAGCCGGTGGAGGCACTTACAGCCAGGGGCTTTCATCCGCGGTTGGGAACTCTTGGTTCCCTCCGCTCCTGCTGGGGTTTCTCCCTCGCAGCTCCCCTCCGAGACGCTTCTCGGGTTCTGCCCTTGCAGCAAGCTGGTAACGAACCTTGGTGAGGACCCTCTAGAACTCTCCTAACGGGAGAGGTTTGACCCAGAAACTGAGTTGTTTGCTAGGTTAGCTTCCACGGAATGAGAGGAAGAATGGCAGAGCCGCGCCAATAGCCTCCTCACGTCTCCGTTCGTCAACCGGAAGTGAACCTTGCTAGTAGTGGTTTTCTCGATAGCCATGTTTGCTCGGGGTATGGCTAGTCTCACGGGACGTTGTCACATGGGAGGAATGTCTCCCAATTTAGAAAAAAAAGAAAGTAGGACCAATTTGAAAATGGACGCTATTACGTGAATGGTTGTCAAACGCACAGAAGAACACAGCGCCCACCCCAAAGCCAAAGTAGTGTGAATGCAAAAGAAGTTATCATATGAGTACATACCCTTCGTAGTCTAGAGTTTGAATTAGCATCCCTGCACATAAGCAGTGAGAGCAGAATGGAATCCTGACCTTTTACACTTCCAGCGGGGCTTGCCTCAGGTTCCCATGTTTTTACCTTGTTTCGCGTTATTTGTTCATTCATTACCCCTTATTTCATGTTATTTAGGCAATTCACATTATTTGTTCATTCTTTACCTTTAATTTCATGTTATTTAGGAAATTCACCAACTCAAAACCAGTCCAAAGCAACCTTATGCTTGGTTTGAGCATTGGAATATGGCTCTAGAAGGCAGGGATGGAATCCCACTGGGGGACCTGGTGCAAGTCACACTCTCTCAGCCTCCTCAGAAAATGGCAATGGCAAACCCTATCTGAATAAACCTGCCAAGAAAACCCCAAAAGCGGGATGGGGTCTCCAGATGGTTGTGTGTATGAGTGTGTGTTTGTCTGTGTTTGTGCCTTTAAATCTCCAGCTATGGGGGAGAGAAGGAGTCCCACCATTTGTGAGAGCTTAGCTGCAGTGAGGTTGTGGGGGGCCTGGGTTCTCTCTGGTTCTAACCTGGCCCATTAGGAATCCCATGGAAGGCAATGGCGCTGCCTCTTCGCTATGAGTCGGAGGAGGAGGGGGAAAGGGGAGGGGAAGTGGTGCTGGAACCAGAACTGGCAACTAAGACTACATCCACACTGGAGAAATAATCCAGTTTGGCACCGCTTTAACTTTTTGTGGCTCAAGGCTATGGAATTCTGGGAGTTGGAGTTTCTTGTGAGCCCAGCAGCGATGCCCCTGAGGGGTAGAAAACAAACCCCCATTCCCCAGGCTGCCCCACTCCATCCTCCCCCAAAAGAGGAGGAATGAGGGAAGAAGAAGAACTCTTTGGGGCTAATCAAAAAGGGAGGAAGGTTTCTCTCTTTTTGAAGCCCCCTGGCCCTGGAGGAAGGAAAGGAGGCAGATAGGTCCCCGAGAAGCACAAGGGGACAGGAGCAGGGCAAGCCTCAAGACCACCGTTTTGGGGAGAGAGAGAACTTGCAGGGTGCCACTTTCCTGTCAAAAACAGCTGCTTTTCCTCCTGGCTGCCAGGGGGGTCATTCCCACTGGCGTATACCCCGGTATACGAGTCGAATTCAGGATATGGACAGGGGGAGCGTGTCCCTGTTAGTGCTCTTGGACATCTCAGTGACCTTCGATACCATCAACCATGGTATCCTTCTGGGACGCCTGAGGGAGTTGGGAACTGGGGGCACTGCTTTGCAGTGGTTCCGTTCTTACCTCTCGGGCAGATCCCAGATGGTGGAGCTGGGGGACTGTCGCTCCGATAGGAGGGCCCTGACATCTGGTGTCCCTCAGGGAGCGATTTTGTCCCCTATGCTATTCAACATTTACATGAAACCGCTGGGAGAGATCATCCGGAGACATGGGGCGCGGTGTTATCAGTACGCTGATGACACCCAGATAATTTTCTCTATGTCTCCGACTGATGCAGTAACTAAGGATGGCCTCTCTCCTCTAGATGCCTGCTTGGCGTCGGTAATGGGCTGGATGAGGGAGAACAAACTCAGTGTGAATCCAGGGAAAAAGGAAGTACTGGTGATAGGTTCCCCGGTTTCGGGTGGTGAGATCTGTCACCCGGTCCTGAATGGGGTCACGCTCCCCCTGAAGGACTCGGTGCGCAGCTTGGGAGTACTCCTTGATTCGTCGCTCCAGCTAACTTCTCAGGTGGATGCGACGGTCAGGAGTGCTTGTTATCAGCTACAGCTGATACGCCAGCTGCGTCCCTACCTGGACCGAAAGGACCTTGAATCTGTTGTACATGCTTTGATAACCTCTCAATTGGACTTCTGCAATGCGCTCTACATGGAGCAACCCTTGTACCAAACCCGGAAGCTGCAATTGGTGCAGAACATGGCAGCCAGACTGGTCGCTGGTAGTTCCAGGTCGGACCATTTAACACCTATTTTAAAAGACCTTCACTGGCTGCCTATTCGCTTCCGAGCTCAATACAAGGTGTTGGTTTTGACCTATAAAGCCCTAAATGGCTTGGGCCCAGGGTACTTGGAGGACCGCCTCTCCCCATATAATCCGCCTCGCACACTCAGAATTTCCGGGACTAAATTGTTGGAGGTCCCTAGGTCCAACTTTATACGGACCTCACAGAGGGCTTTTACTATTGCTGCCCCTTCACTCTGGAATAAGCTCCCTGCAGAGCTTCGCTCCGCCGCCTCATTAGCTGTCTTTAAGAAATAGCTGAAAACATATCTATTCCGGCTGGCCTTCCCACCTTAGATTGTTTGTTTATTTTCCTGCCCTCTTTTTCCCTTTCGACCCCGGACCAATGTAAACGTCTTCTCCTTTTTCCTTGCCCTTGACATGTATATTTTATTGTTTTCCTGTTCCCGTTTTTGTAGTAATGTTTTTAACTGTTATATTGTATTTTTATCCTGTATTGGAATGTTTTAAAAATTTTGTAAGCCGCCCTGATCATATCTATGGAATGGCGGGGTAGAAATAAAATTTATTATTATTATTATTATTATTATTATTATTATTATTATTATATAGCGTTCCCATTTGAACCCGATTTAAATCTAGAACTGTTCTAGAGTACCCCGCATGCGTTCCCATTTGAAATCGATTCATATCTCGGTTCTTTTTATAAACCGCATTAAATGCCTATGACCCGGTTTAAAAAAATAGAAGGGTCGACCCTACTACTTTCCCTTGATCCGGGATAGGAATCAAAGTATATCTAAATGGGAACGATTTTCCGTGAATCGGGTTACCTGTATGGGAGGAGCTGAGCGCGAGGGGCTGGCTCTGGGGGAGTCACCTTGCCTTGTCCCCATCTGTTGTGGCCGTCGCCATCTTCCCCATTGCCCCTTTGTCTGCGGAGATTGTGTTCCGAAGGTAAGGAAATAATTTTTTTTAATGGGTTTTGGGCGCTTAATATATTCATTGCGATATGCGCATTATTTCGCTATAGCGAAGGCCCCTGCATCTGTCATACATCTGTCATACAGTTCACGGGCCAAAATGTTCAAGTGTATTCACGAGAAGTGCATGTTTTATTGTCCTACTGTTGAATTTGTCAGTGTTCCATCGATATTTTTAATATATATACACACACAGTGTATATTTTTAATATATGTGTGTGTGTGTGTGTGTGTGTGTGTGTGTGTGTGTAAAACGTGCAGTGTATATTTGACATATAGATAGATAGATAGATAGATAAATAGATAGATAGATAGATAGATAGATAGATAGATAGATAGACAGACATACACACACCCACATACACATACACACACATACATACATCTATCTAGCCTTTTCTTCTGAGGGTTGGCA
>NW_024803273.1:2943-9792 GCF_019175285.1 Sceloporus undulatus | reverse complement strand
GCTAATGTAATAGGGACTCTAAAATGTCTAATATACTATAAAATCTAGAATTTGAAATGTGAGAAAAATAAATCCTCTCCTGGCCATACCATGAGAAGGCATGACTTGTTAGAAAACACAATAATTCTAGAAAAGATAGAGGGCAGACAAAAGAGAAGAAGGCTTCAAAATAAGTGGATAGACTCAACCAGAGAGGTCACAGGCATGTATTCGCAGGACATGGGCAAGACAGTGGAGGACAAGGAGGCTTGGAGATGTCTTATCCCGTGTCACCATGAATCAAGGTTCACTCGAGGACAGCTAACAATGGCCGGTTACAAACCGGCACTTTAGTGCGTGACGAGCACGCATTAGGGTTACAAAAGGGCGGTGCTTCCGCACCACCCTAACCCTAGTGCGTGCTCGTCACGCACTAAATGGCAGCGGCCCTTCCATACGGCCGCCGCCATGAGGACGTCACGGCTGCCTCTAGACGGGGGCGGCGCTGACGTGACGTCCTTGCTCCACGCCAGGGCGCTTAGTGCGCCCTGAACACGGAGCAGGAAGGAGCTCCGTTTTGGAGCTCCTTCCTGGTTTAGTCCGCTGGGCGCAGCCTTCAGACAGCGGACTAAAAGAGAAAGGGGCCAAGCGGCCCCTTTCTCCTTCTCTAACTTGATATCCGCATGAACAAACCCCAAAGCGAATGTGAAGAAGGATAACGGTATTAGGTACTGTATGGTAGCACTTGGCACGCAAAAACACCAAAACCACCTTGATTGGAAGAACAAGACGCCAGGGTTCTGACAAACACCATTCCCAAAAATGAGATCACCAGCCGCCCTAGCGTGAAGGAAGTGTTTAGCCAGGGATCAGAGGGCTTGGTTGCAGCTCCTCGCCCGATATGTAGGATGGGCACTACAGGACAGTAGAGGGAGACACTAGAAGGGCCAGGGTAAGGAAAGCAAAGTTGAACACAGGACCCTCGCCGTTGTCCCCTAAAGGTCGTATCACAGACTGAAATAGGCTCCCATGATACAGATCCTAGAGGAATCAAACAACAGCTGGTTGGAGGGAGAAGTCAGAAAAGGTTTAAAAAACAGATGAATTCGAGAGTACTAGAGTATTAAAAAAAGACAAGTAAACGGGGTTGGGGGGGTTGGTTAGGGATTAGCAATTTGAAGCTGTTGAATGGGTTGTAGTAGTTACCATGCCGTGGGTCGCCCTATTGTGTGGAGAAAGGCGGAAACAATAAAACAAAATAAATAAAGAAAGGAGTAATTTGTCGAGATCAAGGAAATAATCATATCACTCTATCGACTTGGGCGTGCCCCACTTGAATGCTTATGTCCAATTCATGGAGCACACACCCGTCCAAAAGCATCTGGCAAAGCTTGAGTGTTTCCATATGAGCACAAAATGTTGAAACATTCTGACGAAGCAGCTGTATCGCATGCTGTAAATATAGGAAGTGTGGTCCGTTTACCTGATAAAAGAGGTTAAGGAATAGTTTATAGTAACACAAAACAATTGTGGTAAATCTTTGAAATATTCAGTACTAATGATTTTGCAAGTTTTTTCTGCATCTTCAAATATAATAGACTCAGACAATGCTTGATGTCAGACCTGCAAGAAAAGATATTCCAGGACCGATCAACAGGTGTATGAGTAAACTTTCCTGACAGTAAGAGGCTGGTGTTGACAGATGGAAATCAGTATAGAAATCCCAAACCAACAGGATAAGGAGGTCTCGCTAGCGAATTGTTCAAAGATTTTTAATGTTAACTGAGACTTACAGGGACCATATTGTTCTTGAAAGTCTTTGATTGTGTATACATAACAGTAGTCATGAGGAAGTAGTGGACTGGATCGCCCTTGAATCTCTATTTAGTTCCCGCCCAACTCAATAAGCAATTTCTACGACTTATGTGCCCATCTCCTCACTAGAGTCTTACTATTCCATCATCAGACATAGATTTCCAGAACTTCAACCAGCCGCATCAAGATCTTATGGGGCACTGGCAACCCAATCCCCCACGCGAGTCTGCTTGCGTATTTGTGATAGCGGTCCTTTAGGACAAACACTGTGTCGGAATGTATTTTACCATTTAGTAGCAATGACCAAACAATGGCATAGCAGCATCGGCCAGCATACAGAATAAGCAGCACAGGGCAAGAAGCAAAGGATGGCAGGCAAGTTAACGCGAGGTGGTGCGAAAACCACAAAAGATTATAAACGAGGAGAAGGAATACTCACAAGTGAAAAAATGGGAATGTTTTGCAGAACAACAGGACAGGGTGTTTATGCATCACTGTGGTGTACATGTAATTATAAACCAGTGCATTTGTCTTCCCCATCACTTATTGGCAAACAGTTTTGTCTCTGGTCTCAAGCAGATGAGAGAGTGTGTTGACATATTACATCACTGACTAGATATATAATGATTTTTTATTGCAAAGGTCATGGTGATGTAGAAAATAAATTGTTCATATGAGGAAGATGCACGTGATAAATCCTTCATTAGTGACTAGGCTCATCATAGCTGTAAAGAAACCACTATAAACACAGAGCCATCAGCGTTAATAACTAAACACATCAGGACCAATTACTGGCACTATATTAAGAAAAAAGAAGGGGAAGAGATAATGGAATAACCAAATAGTGATTTGTCATACTGCCTATCACCATGTGTTGTGCTTCAAGACAAGATAAAGCAGAGGGTATCACGTTTGTGATGACAAACGCCTCCACGACCTCCCATTTCCTGACCGCAAGACTTATATACAGGGTAATATAGGCGGTACACTCATAGCTAACAAAAAAACTTATCCTTGCTGCAGGAATAGAAGATTTGCAAATTTGATATCATTTTTGAAAGTGCAGTAAGAATAAAATGAGATGTATGCATTTCAGATCAGATGTATAGCAATATTCTGTAAACAGCATATACAAAGGCCTGGCTGCTCGGATGCTTGGGCTGGCCAGTTATGAACCTTAAAGCAAGATGAAAGATGTAGAGTTTTCTGAAGATCAGGCCAAGATCAATGAAGTTCTGTGCTGAAATGTTTGTTTGGAAGGAAGATGATCAATAAACAAATATTGGCAGTGTCGGCTTTATGTGAACTCTACAAGTGTTTTGTCTATAAGTATGGGAAAACCAAGAGTTAGGACTGGCTTAAAGGGAGAAGCATAGTAATACACCTGTTAGCACACGACGAAGTTAAAGACATTTTAAGAGTAGCAAGACAAACAACAGCAGACTTTATGGCAGTTTAATGTTACAGAATTAATTATTCTATTTAGATTACAGAGTACAAGTGTTACCGTGAAAATCAGAAACACTCAATAATGATTGAAATAAATTCCAGGTAAATCTTTCAAGTCCCAGGTATTGTATGACCTATTGTGCACAGCCTAGGAAAAGGCTGGCAGGGCAATTTGATTTCAGCGAGAGAGAGAGAGGGAGTAAGAAGAGAGTAGGGAAAGACGAGCAGTTCTAAAGCAAAAAAATGAGAAATAGATGCACCAGGGGTCGAAGGAAAACACAAGAAAAAAGCAAATGATGAATAAGTATTGTCTTATGTGTGTGGGGGGGTGTTCTTTTTGGGGGGGTTTGCAAGTACAGATAAAAGTGGTGGGCACCAATGCGGAAAGATATAGCAAATATAATGGGAAGTTCGTAACAAAAGCGGGAGCCAAGCTTTCCTACCCGAAAAGCCTTCGTAGGCCGAATTGCCATAGGAGCTATGGGGAAAGCCGCATTCCGTGCGAAAAAAGCGAAAAAAAGCACACAAATCCGTTTTTTTCGGAACCCGAAAAAACATTCATAACCCGAAACAAAATAATTCCTCCCTAGGGATTTTTTCTTTTCGTATCCTCCCAAAATTTCGTAACCTGGTTAATGTTCGTACCCGAGGGACCAACGTATTCCCAATCGCTGCACTACACGGAAAAATCCTCCTCCTGACCCTACTTTAGAAGCCCCAGATCTGACTATTCAGCATTATAATGTGTGTTTCACATGAGCGTTAGATTGGAGACGCAGTCTTGCAAGCACCCCCCCCGACCCTGCCCTGGCACAGCAATGATTGACAGATGTGCGGAGACACCATCTGAGGAACTCCTGTAAAGCGCATGCATAGGGATGCCATAACCAGCCTGGGGGGTGTGACAGTCCCGTTTGTTTGTGGCCCCATGGGAATGGTCCCCGGCCCCGACCCCGTTTTTTTTTTTTGCCCCTCCCCTCCGGGTGTTGGCCCCCGGTTAGTTGGTCCCTGCCTCAGAGCAGCAGCGCAGGCAGCAGCAGCAGCAAGCTATTGCTGCAGACGGCCAGGTTCCTGCCAACCAACCTGCCCACTCTTGCAGCCGCTGCGCGCGCAAAGCCTTTGCCAGCCCTCCCGCACTTCCTTTTGCTTCCTGGCTGCCCTCCTAGTTCTGCCATGGCTGCAGGCAGGGGCCCCCTGTCAAGGGCTCCTGCCCTTCAAGTCTGGCGGACCAATTGCTGACAGCCGCAGCCCGCCCCTGCTGCATGGCCTGTGAAACGAGCAGGGGGCGGGGGCGGTCCCAGCTCCACTCTCCATTGGCCCCAGCCCTCAGAGGGGAGGAGCTTTCTCCTCCTCCCCTAACCTGCGCGGAGCCTCAAGGCTTGAGCAGCAAATGAGAGGGCTTATACCGGCAAGGTGAGTTCCTCTTCTTTTTCGCCCCCTTTCTTTGTGTTCTTTCTTTGCTCCTCTCCTCCTATTCTTTTTCTTCTCGCCTCTTCCCCGCTTTCACCCCTTCCTCCCCCTCCTCCTCCATCCTCCTCATTTTAATCTTTTTCCCTATTCTGCTGCTTTCTCCTCCTTTCCCCCCTCCTTTCTCCTTCCTTTCTTTTTTCTCCCTTCCTCCGCAGCCAACTTCCGACTGCGGCGGCTGCGGCTGTTGTTTTGGGGTGGGCCCAACGGGGGGGGGTGGCCGGGGGCACGCCGCGACTTGGGCCGGCCTGCATTTCCAACAAGAGGGGGGAAGCACAGACTCGTGGGGCCAGGTGGGGGGGGGGGGCTGGGAGGGAGGCACCAGGCAAGAAGGGAGCCCTCGGAAGGAGGAAAGGACGGAAAGTGGCCCATCAGGCTTGCAATCCCACTGAGAAATAACCCAGGTATGGCCCTTTAACAACTCTTTTCTGACTCAAGGCTGTGGAATTCCTGTGAGCTGGAGTGTGCTGTGGGGACCCGAACCCGAGCCCTGATTCTTTTAGAGCTCAAGGCCTGTGGAATTCTGGGAGCCTGGAGTTGGCTGTGGGGGGACCAGAACCAAGGGCTTCACAACTTTACATGAGAGTGATGAGGATGAAGATTAATTATATTGATATTATCCGCTTCTGAGGCATGCGCTCACTGTTAGTTCATAAGCCTCTGAAATATGCAAGAGGCCATGTCAAGTAAGCCATGTGAAATCCCAGAATGTTGCCATGTGTTTTGGGAATGGAGGGGGGGTGGATTTGGGCAAAGGGAAGTACATTTCTGCCATCTTCTAAGATAAATGCCAAAAGGTCCTCCATTTTGATCATGCCTAGAACATGCATGTATAATAACAGTGCTCCACGCGGTGAACGAAAGTAATTCGTTCCGCCGCGGCGGTCGTAACCCATGCATTGTCGCAAGAGCACAAAGGGCTTTCTGCCCTTAGCGCGCAAGAGCCGGTGGAAGTGTCGCGCCGAAAAAAAATTCGTAACCCGAAAAAAAACCTTCGTTATCCCGGAACAGTTTTTTCCAATGGAACTTTTTCGTAAAAAAAAAAAAGCCCGGAAAGTTCGTACGCGATCAGATCCGTATCCCGGGGGACCACTGTAACATATTTAAAAATCAACCAATTTTTTCACGGTCCTCCATGTTTAAAAAGGTATGTCCTACATTTGAAAATGGTGTCCTACATTTGTCCCGGTTTGAGGTCGCTGAGTTATGGCAAACCTAAGGTGCAAAGGGGGCAGGACAGCCAGACCGCCTGCAAATCCTCCTGCTCATGTTGAAGCAGAAATGCTTGTTTAAATAAAGCAGTTTCATGGATGGAAATAAGTCGGTATGAAGATGGGTTAGCGTAGGTGTAAAGGGCCACATGTGGATATATTATACCCCAAGGAGATTGGATCAGGGGAACTGTCTATGCAACTAACTTCCTTCCCAGACCCAACTGAATTCAGTGGATCTATTCTAGCTGCAAATCGAATTATGCAGAGGAGCTGTAATCATATTGTCCGCCAGATGTTTCAGGCTGTAGCTCGTTCCAGTTTTTCACCACTGAGTATTTCCTGCCAGGACTGCCACAACATGCGAGGTACAACACTTCATATTCTCAGCCATGATTTAGCCCATAATGAACAACTGGATTTGACAAAGGGTGGATTAATAACAGCCAATAATCATAGATGCAGTAATAAAAATAGAAGACAAGTAGATAAATGCTAATGTAATAGACCTAAATGTCGAATATACTATAAAATTAGAATTTGAAATGTGCGAAAATAAATCCTCTCCTGGCCATACGCATGAGAAGGCATGAGCTTGTGGAAAAGAACACAATAATTCTAGAAAAGATATAGGGCAGAAAAAGAGAAGAAGGCTTCAAAATAGGTGATAGACTCAACCAGAGAGGTCAAGCAGTGTATTCGCAGGACCATGGGCAAGACAGTGGAGGACAAGGAGGCTTGGAGAATGTCTTATCCTTCACCAATGAATCAAGGTTCAAGGTCGAGGACAGCTAACAATGGCGCGGTTTTACAAACCGGCACGTTTAGTGCGTGGACGAGCACGCATTTTAGGGTTACAAAAGGGCGGTGCTTCCGCACCACCCAACCCTAGTGCGGCTCGTCACGCAATAAACGGGCATGCGGCACG
>NW_024803273.1:0-2918 GCF_019175285.1 Sceloporus undulatus | reverse complement strand
GCTCGTCACGCACTAAATGGCAGCGGCCCTTCCATACGGCCGCCGCCATGAGGACGTCACGGCTGCCTCTAGACGGGGGCGGCGCTGACGTGACGTCCTTGCTCCACGCCAGGGCGCTTAGTGCGCCCTGAACACGGAGCAGGAAGGAGCTCCGTTTTGGAGCTCCTTCCTGGTTTAGTCCGCTGGGCGCAGCCTTCAGACAGCGGACTAAAAGAGAAAGGGGCCAAGCGGCCCCTTTCTCCTTCTCCCCGCCGCCGCGGGGTGTCCTTGGGGCTTGAAGCCCCAGGGACACCCCTTTTCAGGCTGCGGGGAAGCGGCGTTTTGCTGCTTCTCCGCAGCCTGAAAAGCGGCGGATCGGGGCCTCAGCGGCTGCCGCTCTCCACACTGAGGCCCCGATACCCCGGGGAAAGGGGCGAGTGCAGACCGCCCCAAATGTGCGGTCTATAACCCGCCAATAACAACAACAACAACAACAACAACAACAAATCTACAGCCATTCAGCACTATGTGGATTCTGTAACGAATCCAGTCCAATCTTGAAAAAAATGGATTAGGAGAAAGCTTATTGATTGGCTGCTAAAATCAGCTTGCTTCTATCCGGTTTAAAGCTTAATTCAGGTGGCATCCTGATCTTATTAGATGGTTTTTGGCACCGAATTTGCTTTCTGCACCAATCTGCATACAGATGGATTTTGGGTAATGGGAGAGATTGTTATATTTCCCAATTCAAAGTCACCCTGTAAAAGCTCAGAACATTTCTGACTCATAACTTCCCTAAGGGTGGCAGACTAATTAGGATGATATGCATTGAAAGACGCACATATCCTTCAGAATCCCCTCACAGATTCATTCAGCAATGCAAATCATTATTCAACCGAAGACCTAATTTAACTCTGGTGTTGTCAAAAATACACCCATATATTATCCTCATGATGTAGCCTATCCCACTGCTTTGGTGATTGTCCTTTCTTGGTATAATGAAGCACACTGAAGAGCAGTGAACAAGGAGAGGGAAAGGGGAAAGGATGAAAACATGGTTCTTCTGTAAATAAACCATGGGTTATTAAACTGAGATTGTAACAAAGGACCCATCATTTCAGTGAGCTGATACATTTTACATGACACGTGGAGGGTGGGGGAACAAAATATTTGGCAGTCATTTTTGACAGCCACTGTATGTTTCTTGCAATGTCTGGCTTTGCACTACATGAAAACATGAATGCCTATTTCCATTCTTTTCTAATCCTGTCAATAGAGACTATAGCTCTTTCTAGTTTTCTTTCCAGTATGTTCACTTGTTTTTAATATCCATTTCAGTGGCAATTTCATAAATTATCTTCATTAAATACTGATGAGGCAGTAGAGTTGTTTTGCCCACCATTCAGTTCATGACTTTTATTTAATCTTTTTGTGCAAGAGCAAAAGAGTCACCTGCTTTACTCGCCATATCTGATTAATTCCAAGGTAAGCAGACATGACAAATGTTATGCAAATCATTGCTTTTTGCTAAGAAAAGCACTCCTAATTATAGGAGACCTGGTTCTGGAATTTTCTTTCTCATCACATTATGCATATTTTTGGATGAGTGATCCATCAATTTCAGGTTTTGACAGAATCTATGCTTCTCCCTAAATATATGCTAACACTAAATGGAGGTGCCACGTTTCATGCATTAAAACAAAATGATTCAAAATAAAAAACTGTACTGAATGAGATATTAACAAACTTCAGGCTGCAATGAAAGGAATGGGGAATAGTAATACATACACTAAACATCTTAATAGTTCATTTGTCAGTGTATACACTCAACCTTTCTTAATGCCATTTTGTGCTGGAGATTTAAAAATCAGTACTCTTTTTTCAAATGTTCCACTGAAAAATTATGAAATTTTGAAAAGGTATTGGAGGGGTGCATTCAAAAGGAAGGCTCAAAAGCTCCAAATAATATTGGCAGGATTTCCCAAAATCTGCAGTTTCTCTTTGGAAATTAAAAGCAAAAACCAAGAATCTCAGTACAAAACTGATGTGAAAAAAATAAATAATACTCTGGCACCTTCTTTAATGCAATGTGCCATTTGTTATCATTTAAAAACAAAACACCAAAAAACCTCTTTCCAGGCACTGTACTCATCTGAATACATACCTCCAATTTTGATATGACCTTTACCAATCTATTATTCAGGACTTTGGTTAAAATTCTGTAGTCCACATTAGTGAGGGTGATGGGATGCCAGTTTTCTGGAAGCATGGCATCTCTGGTCTTAGGCAGAAAAATAAGGAGACCGGTATAAAAACCATCTCCTAAGTTCTCTGTCTCCAGAGCGGTTTTAAAAACTCCTGCCAAGATAGCACTCAAGGTCTCTTTAAACTTTTTATAAAAACTATAATTGAGAATGTTGGGCCCAGGGGCCGACTTGACTCTCCCTTCCACAATAACTCTCTTTACCTCCTCTGGTGTGATGGGTCTACAAAACCCTTCCTTCTCCTCTTCAGTCCAAGAGACCCTGGCTATCATTATTCATTTTTTTCAAGAAATTATCTATTGTCTCAGCTTCACTGTTTTGTCCCTCATATAATTCTCGATACAGCTGTCCCAGAAACGTAAGCATTGCCCTAGTATTGTTAACGATATGACCCTCTTTCTTGTTTTGGAGGCCAGTCATTTCCTCACTTCTAATCTTTTCTATCCTATCGTTTTTCCATTTTCCTTTCTCCAAAATCAGTCCTTTTGTCCTATTTCTCTGCATTTCTACCCTCCTCTGTTCTTTGTGATATTCTCTAATCTTTATCTTGACCTCATCCAACTTTTGCTGATTTGGGTTAGGGTTAGGATTAGGATTAGTGTTATGGTTAGTGTTTAGGGTTAAATTTAGTCTTAGTCTTAAGTGTTAGGGTTAGGGTTTAGGGTTAGGGTTAGT
>NW_024803272.1:0-9804 GCF_019175285.1 Sceloporus undulatus | reverse complement strand
TTTTTTTTCCCGACAGGCCACCTGGACTGCCTCTCGCCCATCATCCCTCTTAGGGGGGGGGTTATGTAGTGGATCTGTAGAGAGAGGAGAGGATGAAGGGGCGGAGGGAGACCAGGTGGGGGAAGGAGTGTCGGGAGAGGCGGAGTCAGGGGGCGGAGAGAGGTCTTCAAAAGGGGCAGGGCCAGGACGGGCGGGGAGAGGAGGAGGACGCGGAAGATCTGAACGGGAAGTTGCGGCCGAGCAAGGGAGAGGACAGATACAGCGTAGTCCAGGGCGAAGTGGGACTCCGGTATCTTTGAGGCGAAGAGGGGGACGCCTGCGACAGGGGCCCCACGAAGAGGTACGTCTTCGAGACCCTAGGGAAGAGGGTGACTTCCCATTCTCTGACGAAGACGCGTGGCCGGTGGCCCAAAGAGAAGACTTGGAGGGGGCGTGGTGGGACCCCAGAGGAGAGCGTTGGGAGGTGGGTCCCCGGCCTCCTAATAAAGAAAAGGCAGAAACTGAACCTCTCGAGAAGTATCGCCAGGGGGTTACCTCCATGGAGGAATGTGCTGGGCCTTGAAGTGAAAGAGTCCAGGTAGTTTTGAGTTAGAGCCTCCTTTTGTTGGGAGTTTGGGGAAGTTTAAGGTCCTTTAGGGGTCCTCTTGTTAAAGACTTGTGTTTGGAAACTTATTAAAACTTGTCTTAGTTTGCTGGCAAACCACGTGTCTTCTGGCTCTGTTTACACGTGTTCCCAATTTGGAGAAGAGGCTGGATGCTAAAATGCAACCCGGAACTCCAGTCCCGCCTACATTGGTGGAGAATGCGGGGCACGCCCCTAGGGCGGGACCGCCGTCGAGTCAGGACCAATTGTTTCTGTGGTTTGCAGAACAGCAACAACTTTTGTTGCAACATGTTTCCTCGCAGCAGACTAGAGTATTGGAACAAGTTTGTAGCGCTCAGCAACAGGCACAAGAACAACTAATGTCTCGTTTGGCGGAGCTTTGGAGGACCCCGAGGGCCGAGGGCGCCGCTGATAGGGAAAGAGGAATGACCTGGACGATGGGTTTGAACCCTTTAAAGTTGATGAAAATGGGGCCTCAGGATGACGTAGAGGCGTTCTTAAATACTTTTGAAAGGGTGGCCCTGGCGGCTCAATGGCCGCAAGAACAATGGGCCCTGATTTTAACCCCTTGTCTCACGGGCCCGGCACAGGAAGCGGTGGATACCATGTCAGTAGAGGATGCTAAGGATTACCAGAGGGTCAAGGAAACAATTTTGCAGACGTTGAATATTTCTGAGGAGACTTATAGACGCCGCTTGAGGGAGTTAAAATGGAGGCCTGGGATACATCCGCGAACCTTGGGGCAGAAAGTGAGGGCCTGTGGCTTACGATGGCTGAAGCCCACGGAACGCTCTGCGGTGGAGGTGGCGGAAGTGGTACTAGTGGAGCAGTACATCACCTCGCTACCCTTGCAAGCCAGGAATTGGCTACGGTGCCATAAGCCCAAGGATTTGGAGGCAGCCATAAACCTCCTGGAGGCCTTTACCATGGCAGAGGAAAGTGAAGGAGGACGGTTGGCGAGAGGAGGAGATGGCGTCCCCATTAGAGGAGCGAGGACTCTGCAAATTGGGGGACGCGGCATGGGACGAGGTTTACCTAAAAGCCTTCCTCGGCCCCCAGAGGGCGCGACAGCTGTGAAAGGGGAGGCGGGAGAGTCCCGAAAGGATTCGGAAGGGGTGGCCAAGGAAGTGGCTCGACGCCCCGTTGTTTGCTTTACCTGTGGAATGGAGGGACACATCAGGAGAGATTGTCCGGTAATGGAGTGCTCGTGGGCGGATACATGGGAGGCTTCCCAGGTAAGGAAAGCTGCGTCTGCACCGCGGATAGTAATCGCTCGGGTGGAAGGGAGGGAATTGAAAGCTTTAGTAGACTCGGGTTGTAGTCAGACGTTGGTTAGAGAATTACCTAAGGAGTCAGAAGCAGGTTGGGTTAACGTACGGTGTATTCATGGGGACCTGAAGCCTTATCGCACAGCATGGGCCCAAATAGAAGTAGAGGGACGGAAAAATAGACTCCGGGTAGGGGTGGTTCCTTCTTTGCGTTGGGAAGCTCTGTTAGGAAGAGATTGGCCAGGCTGGCGACAATTGTTAAAAGAAGCCGAAAGCCTGGCGGGTGAGGGCGAGGGAGCCATGGAGATAGATGTGGGGGGAGTAAAGAGAGCACAGGTAGTGGCTTGGCAGCAAGATGACCCCACCTTGGGAGAAGCCTTAAGACAAGCGTCCACGGAAGGGGAGAAGGAGGGCCCTTGTTTTGTTTTAAAGAAAGACCTATTATACAGGATCCCGCCCAAAAGAGGACCAGAGGGAGGGGAGGCTCAGCTGGTGGTGCCCCGGGCTCTTCGTTTAGTAGTAATGAAGTTGGCGCATGAAATCCCCATGGCAGGACATTTAGGGATGGACAAGACAACTCAGCGAGTAACTCAGAGATTTTATTGGCCGGGAGTCTTTGCGGATGTAAGGGATTTCTGTCGATCCTGTCCACAATGCCAACTTTTTCAGGACAAAGGCTCGCCCGGGGGTAAGCTAATGCCTTTGCCCATAGTGGAGGAACCATTTGCCCGGGTGGCTATGGATATCATTGGACCCCTAGAACCGGCGGCAGGAGGCTTTAAATATATTTTGGTAGTGGTAGATTGTGCCACACGTTACCCTGAAGCGGTTCCTTTAAGGACCACCCCCGCTTCCCGAATAGCCCAGGAACTGGTAAAAATCTTCTCGAGGGTAGGATTCCCCAAAGAGATTCTTACAGACCAAGGCTCAAACTTTATGAGTCAAACCTTACAGAAAATGTGGGAGATGTTAGGGGTGCGGCCCTTTAAAACTTCCGTGTACCACCCCCAAACGAACGGACTTGTGGAGAGATTTAATAGAACCCTTAAAAATATGTTAAAGAAATTCGTGGAAAAAAATCCAAAAAAATGGCCGCAACTAGTAGAACCCCTATTGTTTGCATTTAGGGAAGTGCCACAGTCTTCGTTAGGATTCTCCCCCTTCGAATTAGTTTTTGGGAGGAGACCCAGAGGGATTCTTGATATTGTAAAGGAGGGATGGGAAATAGAGGAACCAAATTCACAATCAGAATTACAATTTGTGTTGCAAATGCGAGAACACCTTAAAGAAATAGGACAAATCGCTAGAGATAATTTGGCCAAGGCACAAGCGGAACAGAAATGGAATTATGATAAGAAGGTGAAGGAAAGAGAATTGGACATAGGACAGAGGGTGTTAGTCCTATTACCAGCTCAAAAGGCTAAGTTATTTGCTAAGTGGCAAGGGCCTTTCGAAGTTGTCCGTCGGGTAGGCCCGGTAGATTATGAAGTAAAAATGAGTGATGCTCCCTTAAAGAAAAAAATCTTTCATATTAATCTTTTGAAGGCCTGGAGGGTCAGAGAGGCCCTTTTCGGGGAAACAGACGAGGGGCCTAATGAAGAAGAGGAGTGGATGATAGGGCCACAAGTGGAGGATTTCCGGGAGGTAGGAGATATTCCTGTCCTCTCGCCTCTGCAGCAAGAACAACTGGAGCAGGTGAGAAGGCTGCAGTACGCCTTTCGAGATGTTTTTAAAGGGGAGCCTGGGTGTACAGAAGTATGGGAACATTCCATTCAGACGGAACCGGGGAAGGTGGTAAGAGTTCCATTAAGACCGTGGCCTTGGAGGATACAAGAGTTAATTAATAAAGAGGTAGACATGATGCTAGATCTAGGAGTAATTGAGCCATCAGTAAGCCCTTGGAGGAGTTTGCCAGTAATGGTGCCAAAGCCTGATGGTTCAGTTCGTTTTTGTGTAGACTTTAGACAACTGAATAAGGTATCAAAGTTCGACGCTTACCCCATGCCCGGGGCTTTGAACTTACTAGATCGGCTAGGGAGTGCTCAATTTCTGTCCTCAATTGACTTGACAAAAGGCTATTGGCAGATCAAGCTACGATTAGAAGACCGGGAGAAGACAGCCTTTGCCACTCCCAAGGGTCTCTTCCAATTCACACGCATGCCTTTTGGCCTCCATGGAGCAGCAGCTACTTTCCAAAGGTTAATGGACATTGTCTTGAAAGATCTGACCTTTTGCGCTGCTGCCTACATTGATGACATTATTATTTTTAGTGATTCTTGGGGTGAGCATTTGCGTCATTTAACATTAGTCCTGGAGGCTTTAAGGACAGCGGGACTTACAGCCAACCCCAAGAAGTGTGCGATTGCTTGTAAAGAGGTAAAGTACCTGGGACATGTGGTAGGACAAGGTTTGATTAAACCCATGCCGGACAAAGTGCTCAAAGTTGAGGAGTGGGGCATTCCCCAAACAAAGAAACAGGTTAGGCAATTCCTAGGCCTGGCTGGGTATTATAGGAGGTTCATACCTCATTTTTCTCACTTGGCCAGCCCCTTGACAGACTTGACTAGGAAGGGGCAGCCAAGGAGAGTTAAATGGGGTAGGAGAGAACAACAAGCTTTTGAAAGTTTGAAGACACGTCTTTGCAGCTTTCCCCTTTTAAGAGCCCCGGATTTTAATAAGACTTTCATAGTACAGACAGACGCCTCAGAAACGGGGATAGGGGCGGTCCTGTCACAAGAGTGGGATGATGGGGAACATCCTGTCATATATTTGAGCAGAAAATTGAAACCGGCAGAACAACGGTATGCGGCTATTGAAAGGGAGGCTTTGGCGATCAAGTGGGCAGTGGAAGCGTTACGCTATTATCTCTGGGGAGCCCCCTTTCAACTAGTTACCGATCACGCCCCGTTAACGTGGATTTTATCCATGAAAGACGCTAATCCCCGCATTACCCGGTGGTATATGGCCCTACAGCCTTATGCCTTTACTGTAAGCCACCGCCAAGGACTTTTACATTCTAATGCCGATTTTTTTTCCCGACAGGCCACCTGGACTGCCTCTCGCCCATCATCCCTCTTAGGGGGGGGGTTATGTAGTGGATCTGTAGAGAGAGGAGAGGATGAAGGGGCGGAGGGAGACCAGGTGGGGGAAGGAGTGTCGGGAGAGGCGGAGTCAGGGGGCGGAGAGAGGTCTTCAAAAGGGGCAGGGCCAGGACGGGCGGGGAGAGGAGGAGGACGCGGAAGATCTGAACGGGAAGTTGCGGCCGAGCAAGGGAGAGGACAGATACAGCGTAGTCCAGGGCGAAGTGGGACTCCGGTATCTTTGAGGCGAAGAGGGGGACGCCTGCGACAGGGGCCCCACGAAGAGGTACGTCTTCGAGACCCTAGGGAAGAGGGTGACTTCCCATTCTCTGACGAAGACGCGTGGCCGGTGGCCCAAAGAGAAGACTTGGAGGGGGCGTGGTGGGACCCCAGAGGAGAGCGTTGGGAGGTGGGTCCCCGGCCTCCTAATAAAGAAAAGGCAGAAACTGAACCTCTCGAGAAGTATCGCCAGGGGGTTACCTCCATGGAGGAATGTGCTGGGCCTTGAAGTGAAAGAGTCCAGGTAGTTTTGAGTTAGAGCCTCCTTTTGTTGGGAGTTTGGGGAAGTTTAAGGTCCTTTAGGGGTCCTCTTGTTAAAGACTTGTGTTTGGAAACTTATTAAAACTTGTCTTAGTTTGCTGGCAAACCACGTGTCTTCTGGCTCTGTTTACACGTGTTCCCAATTTGGAGAAGAGGCTGGATGCTAAAATGCAACCCGGAACTCCAGTCCCGCCTACATTGGTGGAGAATGCGGGGCACGCCCCTAGGGCGGGACCGCCGTCGAGTCAGGACCAATTGTTTCTGTGGTTTGCAGAACAGCAACAACTTTTGTTGCAACATGTTTCCTCGCAGCAGACTAGAGTATTGGAACAAGTTTGTAGCGCTCAGCAACAGGCACAAGAACAACTAATGTCTCGTTTGGCGGAGCTTTGGAGGACCCCGAGGGCCGAGGGCGCCGCTGATAGGGAAAGAGGAATGACCTGGACGATGGGTTTGAACCCTTTAAAGTTGATGAAAATGGGGCCTCAGGATGACGTAGAGGCGTTCTTAAATACTTTTGAAAGGGTGGCCCTGGCGGCTCAATGGCCGCAAGAACAATGGGCCCTGATTTTAACCCCTTGTCTCACGGGCCCGGCACAGGAAGCGGTGGATACCATGTCAGTAGAGGATGCTAAGGATTACCAGAGGGTCAAGGAAACAATTTTGCAGACGTTGAATATTTCTGAGGAGACTTATAGACGCCGCTTGAGGGAGTTAAAATGGAGGCCTGGGATACATCCGCGAACCTTGGGGCAGAAAGTGAGGGCCTGTGGCTTACGATGGCTGAAGCCCACGGAACGCTCTGCGGTGGAGGTGGCGGAAGTGGTACTAGTGGAGCAGTACATCACCTCGCTACCCTTGCAAGCCAGGAATTGGCTACGGTGCCATAAGCCCAAGGATTTGGAGGCAGCCATAAACCTCCTGGAGGCCTTTACCATGGCAGAGGAAAGTGAAGGAGGACGGTTGGCGAGAGGAGGAGATGGCGTCCCCATTAGAGGAGCGAGGACTCTGCAAATTGGGGGACGCGGCATGGGACGAGGTTTACCTAAAAGCCTTCCTCGGCCCCCAGAGGGCGCGACAGCTGTGAAAGGGGAGGCGGGAGAGTCCCGAAAGGATTCGGAAGGGGTGGCCAAGGAAGTGGCTCGACGCCCCGTTGTTTGCTTTACCTGTGGAATGGAGGGACACATCAGGAGAGATTGTCCGGTAATGGAGTGCTCGTGGGCGGATACATGGGAGGCTTCCCAGGTAAGGAAAGCTGCGTCTGCACCGCGGATAGTAATCGCTCGGGTGGAAGGGAGGGAATTGAAAGCTTTAGTAGACTCGGGTTGTAGTCAGACGTTGGTTAGAGAATTACCTAAGGAGTCAGAAGCAGGTTGGGTTAACGTACGGTGTATTCATGGGGACCTGAAGCCTTATCGCACAGCATGGGCCCAAATAGAAGTAGAGGGACGGAAAAATAGACTCCGGGTAGGGGTGGTTCCTTCTTTGCGTTGGGAAGCTCTGTTAGGAAGAGATTGGCCAGGCTGGCGACAATTGTTAAAAGAAGCCGAAAGCCTGGCGGGTGAGGGCGAGGGAGCCATGGAGATAGATGTGGGGGGAGTAAAGAGAGCACAGGTAGTGGCTTGGCAGCAAGATGACCCCACCTTGGGAGAAGCCTTAAGACAAGCGTCCACGGAAGGGGAGAAGGAGGGCCCTTGTTTTGTTTTAAAGAAAGACCTATTATACAGGATCCCGCCCAAAAGAGGACCAGAGGGAGGGGAGGCTCAGCTGGTGGTGCCCCGGGCTCTTCGTTTAGTAGTAATGAAGTTGGCGCATGAAATCCCCATGGCAGGACATTTAGGGATGGACAAGACAACTCAGCGAGTAACTCAGAGATTTTATTGGCCGGGAGTCTTTGCGGATGTAAGGGATTTCTGTCGATCCTGTCCACAATGCCAACTTTTTCAGGACAAAGGCTCGCCCGGGGGTAAGCTAATGCCTTTGCCCATAGTGGAGGAACCATTTGCCCGGGTGGCTATGGATATCATTGGACCCCTAGAACCGGCGGCAGGAGGCTTTAAATATATTTTGGTAGTGGTAGATTGTGCCACACGTTACCCTGAAGCGGTTCCTTTAAGGACCACCCCCGCTTCCCGAATAGCCCAGGAACTGGTAAAAATCTTCTCGAGGGTAGGATTCCCCAAAGAGATTCTTACAGACCAAGGCTCAAACTTTATGAGTCAAACCTTACAGAAAATGTGGGAGATGTTAGGGGTGCGGCCCTTTAAAACTTCCGTGTACCACCCCCAAACGAACGGACTTGTGGAGAGATTTAATAGAACCCTTAAAAATATGTTAAAGAAATTCGTGGAAAAAAATCCAAAAAAATGGCCGCAACTAGTAGAACCCCTATTGTTTGCATTTAGGGAAGTGCCACAGTCTTCGTTAGGATTCTCCCCCTTCGAATTAGTTTTTGGGAGGAGACCCAGAGGGATTCTTGATATTGTAAAGGAGGGATGGGAAATAGAGGAACCAAATTCACAATCAGAATTACAATTTGTGTTGCAAATGCGAGAACACCTTAAAGAAATAGGACAAATCGCTAGAGATAATTTGGCCAAGGCACAAGCGGAACAGAAATGGAATTATGATAAGAAGGTGAAGGAAAGAGAATTGGACATAGGACAGAGGGTGTTAGTCCTATTACCAGCTCAAAAGGCTAAGTTATTTGCTAAGTGGCAAGGGCCTTTCGAAGTTGTCCGTCGGGTAGGCCCGGTAGATTATGAAGTAAAAATGAGTGATGCTCCCTTAAAGAAAAAAATCTTTCATATTAATCTTTTGAAGGCCTGGAGGGTCAGAGAGGCCCTTTTCGGGGAAACAGACGAGGGGCCTAATGAAGAAGAGGAGTGGATGATAGGGCCACAAGTGGAGGATTTCCGGGAGGTAGGAGATATTCCTGTCCTCTCGCCTCTGCAGCAAGAACAACTGGAGCAGGTGAGAAGGCTGCAGTACGCCTTTCGAGATGTTTTTAAAGGGGAGCCTGGGTGTACAGAAGTATGGGAACATTCCATTCAGACGGAACCGGGGAAGGTGGTAAGAGTTCCATTAAGACCGTGGCCTTGGAGGATACAAGAGTTAATTAATAAAGAGGTAGACATGATGCTAGATCTAGGAGTAATTGAGCCATCAGTAAGCCCTTGGAGGAGTTTGCCAGTAATGGTGCCAAAGCCTGATGGTTCAGTTCGTTTTTGTGTAGACTTTAGACAACTGAATAAGGTATCAAAGTTCGACGCTTACCCCATGCCCGGGGCTTTGAACTTACTAGATCGGCTAGGGAGTGCTCAATTTCTGTCCTCAATTGACTTGACAAAAGGCTATTGGCAGATCAAGCTACGATTAGAAGACCGGGAGAAGACAGCCTTTGCCACTCCCAAGGGTCTCTTCCAATTCACACGCATGCCTTTTGGCCTCCATGGAGCAGCAGCTACTTTCCAAAGGTTAATGGACATTGTCTTGAAAGATCTGACCTTTTGCGCTGCTGCCTACATTGATGACATTATTATTTTTAGTGATTCTTGGGGTGAGCATTTGCGTCATTTAACATTAGTCCTGGAGGCTTTAAGGACAGCGGGACTTACAGCCAACCCCAAGAAGTGTGCGATTGCTTGTAAAGAGGTAAAGTACCTGGGACATGTGGTAGGACAAGGTTTGATTAAACCCATGCCGGACAAAGTGCTCAAAGTTGAGGAGTGGGGCATTCCCCAAACAAAGAAACAGGTTAGGCAATTCCTAGGCCTGGCTGGGTATTATAGGAGGTTCATACCTCATTTTTCTCACTTGGCCAGCCCCTTGACAGACTTGACTAGGAAGGGGCAGCCAAGGAGAGTTAAATGGGGTAGGAGAGAACAACAAGCTTTTGAAAGTTTGAAGACACGTCTTTGCAGCTTTCCCCTTTTAAGAGCCCCGGATTTTAATAAGACTTTCATAGTACAGACAGACGCCTCAGAAACGGGGATAGGGGCGGTCCTGTCACAAGAGTGGGATGATGGGGAACATCCTGTCATATATTTGAGCAGAAAATTGAAACCGGCAGAACAACGGTATGCGGCTATTGAAAGGGAGGCTTTGGCGATCAAGTGGGCAGTGGAAGCGTTACGCTATTATCTCTGGGGAGCCCCCTTTCAACTAGTTACCGATCACGCCCCGTTAACGTGGATTTTATCCATGAAAGACGCTAATCCCCGCATTACCCGGTGGTATATGGCCCTACAGCCTTATGCCTTTACTGTAAGCCACCGCCAAGGACTTTTACATTCTAATGCCGATTTTTTTT
>NW_024803271.1:2626-9804 GCF_019175285.1 Sceloporus undulatus | reverse complement strand
TAGTTAGCTGGACGGATGCAGCCGACCAAACAGTAATGCCCCTTTTCCTTCCTGCCTCTCAACCCCCTCTCTTCTCTCCTGCCCCTTTGCAAAGACATTTTGGCTGCTAAAAAAGGCACTTCCTTCTTTACATTCTTGGCTTCTTCCTATATCGGGTTGCGATGTCAGGGGTGACAGTTTTCGCACTAAAAGGCCTTCCAAGTGGACCCCTGACCTGGCCTCCTTCCAACAATTTGCAGATGAAAACTAGGCTAAGAATGGCTAAGAAAAAGCTCAAGAGAGCCCCCCAAGACTTCTTCCGAGCCCTTAGACCTTCCCTGGCTGAAAAAACAATTTAGCGGAATATTGCTCTTTCCATTCCTGGAGGCCTCCAACAGAAGTGATTTTTGCACTGATGGTGACACAAAAACATACCCTCCAATTGTCCTAATTTGTCTGAGACAGCCCCAGTTAATCCTCTGCTGTCCCAGTTTCTTAACTATTTTTCAAATGTCCCGGTTTCTGCCTCCTTCTTCCACTTTCTCCTTTTTTTCCTCAGCTTACGTCACATGCTGCAAACAGTTTTTATCTATGTTTGTGTAACAAGTGCATGAGCAAACAGGGAAGCTGACTTAGTGTGCGTGAACGCTGTGGAAATAATGCCATCTGGCACTACCTGAAGTGCTGTAGTTCTATCTTGTGAAATCCTGGGATTTGTAGTTTTGCAATGTCTTGAGCTTGCTCTGCCCAAGACTGATGGTGCCTCACAAAACTGCAAACCCCAGGCTTCTGTAGGATGGGGTCATGGCAGTTCAAGTGGTGTCAAACTGCATTACTTCTACAAAGTACATACACTGGAAGCCGCAATGGAAGGAAGGGAGGCGCATGCCGGAAGGAAACAATGGCATGCGCTCCTGTGGCGTGCATCCCACGTGCCACCACTGCGCCACCGCCGAGGGCACGAGCCTCATTCATTTGAATGGGGCTTGAGCTTCCGCGTTTTTCCTTTACGCAGGGGGGTCCAGAACGGATCCCCCACGTAAGGGAAGGGCGGACTGTATTTCACCAAACTGCAAATCCCAGTATTCACATAGGATGAAGCCATGACAGTTAAAGTGGTGTCAAACTGTATCATTTCTACAGTGTAGATGCACCCCAAGTTAAAGGGAAAGATGAATTTGCACTCAACTAATGTACCAATGGGGAGAACAGAAGAGGAGACTGAATCCGGTCCTTCCCAATCTACTCAGGCAAAACCAAACTGCTGCAGCCACTCCTCACTTGTCAGTTCTCCCTCGTTCGTACCTTTTGCCATCCTAGCCACACTCCAGTCACACTTGGTCTTAGATATTCCAGTTTCAATCTGCAAAATAGTGGAGGGGATGAGCTTGGAAACTTTCCTCTTGCAAGCAAACCACAGTTCCCAGAATTTTCCAGGCAACATAGCCAGGAACATCTACTAGCTGAGGGATTCTGGGAATTGGAGTGCAAAAAAAGAGGATATTTTGCCAGCTTAGCCCCTAGGACCCATCTCAGGATGTTGTGTTTGTAAATGCAACCACACACCAGGACTGGCAAAAATTCAGAAAAGTTCTTCCAGTTCTGGAGGGCAGTTGCATTTGTAAACAAGTCCTCTGACTTTGCCGCCTGCCATCCCTTTAAGCCCACTCTCCTCTCCACGGATAGCAGCCTCTTGCAAATGCAGAAGCATCTTGGAGACGTGAGACAACTAACGGCTCAAGCCTTACTCTTATCCGGTTAGTCACCCTTGGCATCGGCCTGTTCTCTTCTTCCAGCTGCCTGAGCAAGGCAAAACAAAGGCTGCCCATGGTTTGAAAGCAAGCACACTATGCATGCACTGAAGGATATGTTTCTGTGCATGTTTTCTTTCCAAAGAGCAAATGGAACTTTTCCCCTTTCCAAACGGAACTGAACTTTGGCTGGACTGAGATCATGAGTGGAACAGACCTCGAGAAAGGCGCAGGCAGCCCCCTTCCAACGTCACCCCTGGAGATGCACATGTCTGGAAAGTTCCCTCCCTGCTCATCTTTCCACCCGGCGGCTTTTTATAATAAAGCTTGGGAAGATAAATTGTCCCCTTCCAACTCACCCCCTCCATCCCTGCGCAAACAGAGGGCAAAGGGGCTCCTTCAGTACATTGGCAATGTCTGCTCAGGGACTGGCACAGCCTCTGGGCGAGTAAGAAAAGTAGGCAATGTTCATTCAGGGTCTGGCACGGCCACTGGGTGAGCAAGGAAGGGAGGCAATGCCTGTTCAGAGTCTAGCATGGCCACTGGGTGAGAAGGAAAGGGAGGCAATGCCCATTCAGGGTCTGGCACAGCCACTGGGTGAGCAAGGAGAGGAAGCATCACCCTTTCTTGCTCTCCCAGTGCAGTCCAAACTCCTCACACACCCCTACTGATGCCCTTGTTTCAGTGCCAGGGGATCAGGTTTTTGCCAAACAAGTTGAGAAAATGAAACAAAAATAAGAGCATAACTAGAATCTCAGGTATTATAGGTAACCATATAATGGGCCTCTATCTGAGGTTTCCTTTCATGACACTGGGTGGTTTCCCATACAATCCAGTCGATCTTTCCAAAGGCTGAGATGCTTCTCTTGAGGTTTTGCCACAGGGTAGAACTGACTGCCAAAACTTGCTGGGGCAAAAGCGTTGGCACCACTGCCCAATCCCAACAATTAGCCCTCACTCTCCATGTTTGGTGGGTTATTCCCAGATGGAAGACAAGGGAAGACAAGTTGGCAACACTACTGTGGCGAGGTACCATCGTGTCCGTTGCCTCCAGCTGTCAAATATTTTGGAACAGCCCTGGACGTGGCAAGAGATCTCTGTTGGGGTTTGTGACAGCATAACCCACCACCTGAGGAGTGGCATAAACACAAGCATGGGCAGCCTCATGCCAAGCAAATGCTCATCTTCACCAGCCGCCAAGCCTCTCCACCGCCCTGCTTTGGCCCCTCTGGGCATATTTATCTGCGAGAAAAGAGATGGCAATGGCACCGTCTTGGGCCACCTTTTCCCTCCTTCCCCCTCTTCTCCCCCAGAGCATCCTCTGTTGCCTGGCTAATCTCCATTACCATGGCAACGTCTTCCGAAAAGCACCCACCTCCCAGGCTCCTGAGTATTATAAATTACTACTAAGTGGCTTTTATTTTGCTTTTGCAAAGAGGAGACGACGGTGGGGATGGATGGCTTTTTCCACATGGTTGTGTAGATGTGTGAGAAGGAGCCCACAGCATCACCGTGCCCAGAACCGTTGGGTACGTTGCCAGGGAGATTGACAAGGGAAAGACCGAAAAAGAGACGTAGTTTGTGTGGCAGAGACGAGCTAGGCCACGACGCAACAGCTGAAAACACAAGTGCGGGCATCTTGCGTCACAGTCTACCTTTCATCGCTTTACAAATCTGTTGGTGACATTGCAGAAGCAAAACAAAACCCTGTTAGTGAATTGTGAAAATGTGCTGAATGCGCTACTGTGCATTAGAAACTTCCAATGTGTGTCGGGCAGTTCTGGTGCACATCACGCACTCCTGCTGTGTTCTGGCACTTTGTAGCCGATGTCCAGAGGTACATCAGGGAGCAGCTCCAACGCACATTTGTGTCATTGCTTATCAAGTCGGGTGCATTGATCACTCACTGGTTACCATAGTTCAATAGATGCCCATAAGTTGTTGTTCAAAATGACCCGAATAGATTAAAAAGCTGGGCCAAAAATAAATTTCAACAGGGGGAAATACAGTGAGCCTGCACCATACGTGGGCTCCTTATGGGCGGTTTTCAGCATACACTGAAACCGCCTGGGAAATGGGCAAGTGCCCCCTGCGTACGCATTGCCGCACAGCAAGCACAAGCCCCATTATATCCAATGGGACTCATGAATGGCACGCACGGCCGCACAGCAAGCATGAGCACCATTGGATATAATGGGGTTCAAGCTTACGCATTTTTGCTTTACGCAAGGGGGAGTTCGAAACAGATCCCCCACGTAAAGCAAGGGCTCACTGTATAGGGTACTGTACCAAAGCAGAAAAAATGAAATGTACAGATATAGGATGGGGGACACCTGGCTTAACAAGACTACATGTGAAAGGGATCTAGACGACAAGTAGACCACAAGTTGAACATGAGTCAACAGTGTGATGCAGCAGTTTAAAAAGCCAGTGCCATTCTAGGCTACACAAATGGAAGTATAGTTTCTAGATTGAGAGAAGTAATAGTCCCACTCTATTCTGCTTTGGTCAGACCCCACCTGAAATATTGTGTCCAGTTCTGGGCAACACAATTCAAAAAGGACATTGAGAAACTGGAGCCATGTGTCCAAAGGAGGGAGACTAAACTGGTGAAGGGTCTGGAAACCATGAAGCCCTATGAGGAATGCTTTATGGAGCTGGGGATGTTTAGCCTGGAGAAGAGAAGGTTAAGGGGTGATATGAGAGCCCTGTTTAAATACTTGAAGGGATGCCATATTGAGTCTGGAGCAAGTAGGACCTGGAACAATGGATGCAAACTACAGAAAAAGAGATTCCAGCTCAGAATTAGGAATAACGTGATGATGGTGCAAGATGTTTGACAGCGGAATAATAGTATACCCCAGATTGTGTTTGAATCCTTCTTTGGAGGTTTTCAAAGAGAGGCTGAATGGCCATCTGTCCAGGGGCTGAACTGGATGGCCCTTGGGGGTCCCTTCCAACTCTAAGAACCTATGTATTCCTGCATGGTGGAACAAGGTTGTACTGGATGGCCTTTGGGGATCTCTTCCAACTTTAGGATTCTGTAATTCTATGATTCTATGATATCTTCAAGTGTTATGTGTTAAATCTCAACCACCGTTGCTCACAGGTTGTCATTCAAACACATGTGCGTGCACACAGGTTGAGAAAAGAGCACGCCTATCTCTCTTAAACACCATGCTTCTGAGCATGTCGAGAGAGTAGATCAGAAAAGCCATGGTCACGGCAATCCCCACTGCTCCAAAGCCCAAGGGAAGCCGGCTTTCCAAAAACCCTCCCTTTCTTTTTGACAAAGAAAGCGCTCCCAGTATATCTTGATGAAGCCAGGGGGGAAATGTTTTCCATTTTTCTCTCTCTGTTTTTCAAACAGAGAGAATTCCACTCAGCTGACGAGTGAAAATATTTTTCCCTGAGTGCTGATGTGGGGCGTTTTTTATTTTCCTCCCGCTGGGAGGGAAAGGCCGAGGGGTGACCCTTTGTCTCCACACCCCTGGCACCGGGCAAGGCTGTTTGTTTGCCTGGCAGTCAGTCGCTTTTCTCATTATATCATCCTGAAAAGCTGCAGCCATCCCACTGTCTCCCAGTCTCCCTTGCCTTGTCTTCCTGCATGGCAGAATGGGATTGGACCGGATGGCCCTGGGAGTCTATTCCAATGATTCTCTGTGTCTAATAGACAAGCTAGGAGAGGGTTTGCTTTTGCCTGAGCCAACTGGGAAGGGCAAGATAGAATCAGAGAATCATAGAGTTGGAAGAGACCGCAAGGGCCATCCAGTCCAACCCCTTTTTGCCATGCAGGAACTCTCAAAAGCATCCCCGACAGATGGCCCTCCAGCCTCTGTTTGAAGATCTCCAAGGAAGGAGACTCCACCAAAATCTCTGAGTTTGTTCCACTGTCAAACAGCCCTTACTCTCAGGAAGCTCCTCCTAATGTTGAGGTGGAATCTCTTTTCCTTTAGCTTGTATCCATTGCTCTGGGTCCCCCCTTGTTAATTCAATGCAACCTACTTTAACACTTTGAACTCAATTTGCAGCAACTGGAATAAGCTGAGGACGAAGGCGGAAGTGAGAAACCGGGAAATGCTTGAACTGGGATGACATATGTGGGTTTTTTTAATCCAGGGCTGTCCCTGCCAAGTTGGCTTGGAGGGTATCGCTCCATAGCTTCATCCTTTTGGTGGTTTCCCAGCCTTTGTAGCACTTTTATTTCTCTGGAAAGACGTAATGTCCCTCCTAAGGCTTTGCTCCCGGACTTCTAAACTGACGCAAGCTGTTGTTTTTGAACATCTCCCTCCTCCACCCAAGTTAGCATGGCTAGGGGCCATGTTGGTTAGGAAATGCTGGAAGGCGTAGTCTGGAAACAGAACTCTGCTTTTTGTTTAATTTTGATCCGATAGTTTCAAGGAGTTTTGGATTAGCTTTTATTTCAGTCCTTGTATTTTTAACCTTCTATATTAGTGATGGCAGAAAAATAAAATGCACAGATATAGGATGGTGGACACCTGGCTGAATGAGACTACATGTGAAAGGGATCTTGGAGTCCAAGTAGACCACAAGTTGAACACGAGTCAACAGTGCGATGCAGCAGCTAACAAGGCCAACGCGATTCTAGGCTGCATCAATAGAAGTATAGTGTCTAGATCAAGAGAAGTAATAGTGCCACTCTATTCTGCTTTGGTCAGGCCTCACCTGGAATGATATTGTGTCCAGTTCTGGACATTCAAAAAGGAGGTTGAGAAACTGGAGCCATGTGTCCAAAGGAGGGAGACTAAAATGGTGAAGGGTCTGGAAACCATGAAGCCCTATGAGGAAGGACTCAGGGAGCTGGGGAAGTTTAGCCTGGAGAAAAGAAAATTAAGAGGTGATATGATAGCCCTGTTTAAATATTTGAAGGGATGTCACATTGAGGAGGGAACAAGCTTGTTTTCTGCTGCTCCAGAGAACAGGACCAGGAACAATGGATGCAAGCTGCAGGAAAAGAGATTCCACCTCAACATTAGGAGGAAATTCCTGAGAGTAAGGGCTGTTTGACAGTGGAACACACTCCTTCCTTGGAGTGTAGTGGAGTCTCCTTCTTTGGAGGTCTTTAAGCAGAGGCTGGATGGTCATCTGCCGAGGATGCTTTGATTTGGATTTCCTGCATGGCAGAAAGGGGTTGGACTGGATGGCCCTTGTGGTCTCTTCTAACTCTATGATTCTATGATTCTACAGCGAACCTATAGCACGCGTGCCAGAGGTGGCACTCAGAGCCCTCTCTGTGGGCACATGTGCCGTCACCCCAGCACAGAGTTTGCCAGAGTTTGTTACTAGAAAGCCAGAGGGACATGGCACTTTGCAATAAATAAGTGGGTTTTGGGTTGCAGGTTGGGTTGCAGGTCTGTAAAAGGTTCACCATCACTGTTCTATATGATACAATACATGTAAGATTTCTATATGGCAATATTAATATAA
>NW_024803271.1:0-2616 GCF_019175285.1 Sceloporus undulatus | reverse complement strand
TAATAATAATAATAATAATAATAATAATAATAATAATAATAATAATAATACTGTATATGGTTTTTAAATCTTATCTAGGATGTCAACCTCCATTTTGCAAACCTCTCAGAGAAGTCTGCCTATTCAACGGTGAAATATTATTATTATTATTATTATTATTATTATTATTATTATTATATCTCTATGCTACCTTTCTCCTGAAATGGATATTTTAATACAATGCTTTAAAAACAGAATTGAAAACTGCACATCAGTCAAACAGTTCAAAATACAAATAATAATTTAAAAACATGCTAGTATTTATCTGTTTGTTTTCTAGCTGTGTAACAGGCGCATGAGCAAAAAGGGAAGCACACTGAGGGTGCATCCGCACTGTAGAAATAACGCAGTTTGACGCCACAATAAGTGTTGTAGCACCAGCCTCCAGAATCTTGGGATTCGTAGTTTTGCAAGGTGTTTTGCCTTCTCTGCCCAACAGGGCTGGTGTCTCGCAAATCTACAAATCCCAGCAGCATGCATTCAGTACCAACCACACTTGTACACAGCTTGTCATGCACAGACATGCATAGAAAACACATTTTCCTGTCTTAAATTAAAGAAGAAATCCTAGCTAAGGGGGATGATCTTAAATTGAGATGAAACGAAGAATTAATACAGATTTAGGGAGATAGAATTTTCGGGATACGAAAAAATCCCATAGGAAAACATTGTTCCGGGTTACGAATGTTTTTTCGGGTTACGAAAAAACTTTTGGTGCTTTTTTCGGCTTTTTCGCACGGAATCGCGGCTTTTCCCCATTAGCGCCTATGGCAATTCGGCTTACGAAGGCTTTTCGGGTTACGAACGGTGCCACGGAACGAATTAATTTCGTAACCCGAGGCACCACTGTAATCTAACCTACTTGGATGCAGAGCAGAGGTAAGCCCTGGCACTATAATGACTGAGATTCAAAGCACACTGCAGAAATAATTCAGTTTGTGGCCACTTTAACTGCCCTGACTCAATGCTACGGAATTATGGGATTTGTAGTTTTGTTAGACATTTTGCCTTCTCTGTCAGAGAGCTGTAGTGCCACAATACACTACAATTCCCAGGATTCCCTAGCACTGAGCCAGGGCAGTTAAAGAGGTTTCAAACTGGATTATTTCTGCAGTGTGTTTTGTCCCTTAGGCTGCAGCCACACTGCAGAATTAATGCAGTCTTGACACTCCTTTAACCGTCATGGCTCCTCCCTGTAAAATCCTGGGATGTGTAGTTTGTTCTGGTGCCAGAGTTCTTCCCTGGAGCTGAGCCTTCCAAAATTGGAGAATTTGCCCACGTATGTCCCACCTGGAAGTAACCCCAAAAACTAAAGAGTGGAGTTTTGCACTTTGAATTCAGGATACATCTACATTGCAAAACAATGTAAAATAACTCCTAGGGAATCTTGGAATTTGCAGTTGTAGCATCAGAGCTCACAAAACAACAAATGCCAGGATTTCCTAGCACGGAGCCAGGGCAGTTAAAACAGTGCCAAACTGGATTAATTCTGCAGTACAGATGCAGATTGAAGTTTGCAGCAATGGAAGTAAACTGAGGACCGAGGAGGAAGGGAAAGAGGGAAACCAGGACACTTTAAAGGAGCTGGGAAAATGGGACACGAGAGGATTAATCAGAATTTTTTTCCCTAACAGAAGGAAACAGTTGCAGGGAAAGTTGCGCTTGAGAAATTCTTGCATGCGACAGAACTGGGACAGATGGAGCAGATAGCAAAGGAGGGTGCAAGGAAAGGAGAGTGCAAGCAGTGCAACACAATGCAATGCAATGCATGCAAATTCTCAACAGTGTTGTTATTGCTGGTATGGAGAAAGGATGCAAAGTGGAGATTCCTCTGCCTTGAGGAGGGAAGACACCAAAAACGTCTCAAGGCGTTTTAACTGGAAAAGGCCTCCTCCTCCTTCTTCCCTGCCCCTCCCGAGAGTCACTGTCATCAAATATTCATGGCATCCATTTTCTCGCCATGCCTTCGCCAGCCAACCTCTCCCGTATCTCAGCCACTGCCTTCCTCCTCTAATGCATCCTTCTGCCATCTGAAGAAGACACTGTGCACGAAAAGTAGACCCTCCTTCCCTTCCAGCTTTTCTTTTTCTTAACTCTTGCACTGCCATGGTGCAAATCTGGCAAACCAAAGCACCAGAGATGCACGGACCACCGTCGGGTTAGAAGGCAGAAGACAAAATGCAGAGAAAGGCAGAGATGCATGGTTTTTATTTTAACAACCCCCCCCCCCCCCACACACACACACACAATCTTTTTTGTCACCAGGGTTGCCTTTTCGGGATCATCCCAGGCCCTGAGGTTTCTGGGTCCAAACATGAAACCTGGGCCTTTTGCACACTACACAATTTCATGCTACATTGGCTCCGTCCCGGGATTGGTAACTCAGGGAGGTCCTAGTGGAGCTTTCCAGTTTAGCATTTGACCCTGCTTACCTTGCAAGATCAGATGGGATCCAGTGCCTTCGGGGGGGGTTGTTATGTTGTTGCGTGCCTTCAAGTCATTTACGGGAGAATCACGATCATGGCAATAGTGTCACAGTTGTGATTCAGTAGCAATTGGGAAGACGTCATTGTTGCC
>NW_024803270.1:0-9819 GCF_019175285.1 Sceloporus undulatus | reverse complement strand
ATTCAAAATCCCTTTTTGGTTCTGTCATCGTCTCAACTACTCTAATATGGGCTGCAGGTAAAGTCAGAGAGGCTTTGAATAAATATGAGGCCCAAGTGTAAAGAGGCCACCTCCCTTCATTTTTCCTGGGCCTCTTCTACTAAATTTTCTTTCTTTTTAGGATGATTTCTCCCAGTAGAGAGAAACCTTCTTATTGCCTCAGCTAAGAAGAGGCCTTTGTAATTGCCAATGTTTTACCACTCCATTAGCTATATTTTCCCAATTCTGATTTTTCTATTCTGTTTTGAGAGTTCCTATTTTAGGTGTGGCGTTGGAAATTTTCAGTTTTCCGTTGCTAAGAAGGCAGGTCTTCAAGGCTGCAATCTCGATTTAGGCGCAAGAAGGAAACTGAGGGTGTCTATGCTATTACTCTTAACTTTCTCAGTGGCACCTAAACACTAGGTATAAGTTTAGCTAAACTCTGTGGTTCCTTGCAAACTCTTTCCAAGAACCCCAGTGGTTCAAGGCATTTTTAAAACAGATCTCTGGAGTGTGATCTAACCTACATCTAAACTTGGATGGGAGTCGCTGTGTGTATGTGTTTATGTGTTTGTGTGTGTTTACGTGCAGCATTTTCCTTCATGATGGAAGGCCTTATTAGCTTGTCTTCACTGAGTTGGCTTCAGTTCATCCGCACCTTAGCATTGCTTTAGCTTCCTTTCCTATCTTCCTTTCTTTCTTTCTTCCTTCCTTCTCTCTTCCTTTCCTTTCATCGCTGCCATCTTTTCTTCTTCCTTCTCTTTTTTCCTTCTTTCTTCTTCCGTCTTCAAACACCTTCAGGTTTCATTCTGCTTCAAGTTCTGTATTGAGAGAAAAGCAGATTATAAATTAAATAAACACAAACAAATAAACCATATATTTGTTTACTTCTTTCATTTCTTCCTTGTTCCCACCCCCTTTTTGCTTCCCTCCTAAAGCTACAGATGTATTTCTTAGACATAGTATCTAAATAAAATTACCTAAGTAAAGAAAATAAAAATGCATTTCCCTCATATACTAGCTCTGCTGCTGCTTCCATTTTTACTTAAGCATTGCTTTCCTTCTTCTAAAATAATTATAATTACAATTTATATCCTGCCCTTTTCCCAAACTGGGCTCAGGGCAGCTTCAAATATTAAAAAATGGTACAGTTAAAGGCATACCAAAAATAGTACACTAAAAAATAATTAAATTATTATGATATTAAAACAAGTTCCAAGTTATAGGAATAAAACACAATTAAAAAGATAACAATGATAAAGACGCTTTTAAAACGATATACCACCACCCAATTCCCATGCTTTAAAAACTTTGGGTTTTAAACAAACCCACATGTGAAGACACACCTAACTAAAGGTGGTGGCAGATTTGGGTGTGCAACGCCGGTACCCTGGTGAGATCAAACTCTTTTACCCAAAAAGGCTCTGAGGCTGAATGTAAAGTTCAAAAAGGGGGAACTTTAATTTAAAGAACAAAAATAAAAGGTTTTCTCCTCCCTAGCTCTAGATTACTTGAAATAAAAGATACTTTACAGTTTGAACTTTCAGCAATCTTCAGGATGTCATCTCTCTGGATTTGATCTTGATTTGATCTCCTCACTCAATGAAGCTGCTGTAGGGTCTTTCAGCTCCTGATTTCTTTATCTTACTTGCTGTTGGTAGCTAAATAGCCTTACTTGTTCCTGATAACTAAATCAGCTACCTTGCTCCTGGTAACTGAAATGGCTAACGTGTAAGAAATGCCCTTTCCGGCTGCCTGGGCCTGTTTGCCACCAAAAGACAGCTCTCTGCATGCTCACAGCGAAGACTGCCTAAAACCAACAGCCTCTAGCTAAAACAGAGCATGCTGGGAAGGGGAAAACCAAATCTGGAAAAATGTAGGGGATCCTACAGCTCCTACCACAACTAATACACACAAATATACTATGGCCTCAACTAATATGAAAGAAAATGCAGGGGGAGATTCAAACAGTCCTGGCTGGATATCACATGGTCACTAGGGTACCATGGCCTTCCTAACAGATTTCTTCTCATATATTAAGCTCTTGTGATCAGATGTTAGGATTTTGATCTCATAAAACATCCAACGCCGCTGTGATCCTCAGGTGATGAACTACTCTGGATCCCACCACCTTCACACTTAATCAGAATGAGGGACAGGGCCTTCTCTATGGCTGCTCCCAGGTTCTAAGAATATGGCTGCAATTTGGCATGGGACTTGGGTCTTTGTAATGTTACTTACATGTGTGGAGAACATAATTAAGTACGTTTGCAATATTTGTCTTCACCTCAGGGGCTACTGTGACATTACATCATCGAGACAACCGCTGTGCAATAATTGACGGTGGAGTGACTCATGCACCATGGACCCAAAGTGCAACAGGCACTGATGAGCATTGAGGCAATCCTGATGATCATCCAGACGCTGGCTAGGAGGTGCCAGAATGCAAAAGGGATGCCTAACGTGGATTCTCAGTCTTGCTGCTATTTAATTATTGCCTTTTTGTAATCCTAAAATCATAGAGTTGGAGGAAACCCCAAGGACCATCCAATCTAACCCCGTTCTGCCATGCAGGAAAACACTATCCAAGCCCTCCCTGAGACGGATGGCCATCCAGCCTCTATCTCAAGACCTCCAAAGAAGGAGACTACACCACTCTCCAAGGCAGCAGCATATTCCACTGTCAAACAGCTCTTACTGTCAGCAACTGCCTCCTAATGTTGAGCTAGAATCTCTTTTCCTGTAACTTACATCCATTGTCCTGTATCCTATTCTCTGGAGCAGCAGAAAACAAGCTTGCTCCCTCCTCAATATGACATGGATGAAGGCACTTCAGATGTCAGCAGAGGTGTTCCCTCTCCCTCGCATTCGGCACATGGCCAGAGGCCTCTTTGCACTTCTATTGTGGTTCCATCCAATTTAGACCAAGTGCTTTGAAGTTGTTTCCAATTTATCAGGGGCTCCTTGGCATCTTTCTTCGGGGGGGGGGGGTCTTTGCCATGGCTATTCTCTGAGACAAGAGTGTGCCTTGCCAGGGTCACCCCCCTGGTTTTTCATGGCCGAGGCAGGATTTGAACCCTTGCCTCCCCCTACTTTATTATTCCTAACACATTGCCCATCAATCTCTTTCTGCTTGCAACAAATATGTGTATTGATTTGGGACAATATCCGTTGGACTCAATTCAGTGAATGCATCCAAGTGGACTTACAAATGGTTCATGAAAAGTATTGGGGTTGCCATGTAGGCCTACACCAAAATTACTGTGCTGAACTATGACTATAGTTAAGATTCTGTTCTAATACAATAACGTCAAAACATCGGCCCATGCAAACAGGCCAAAATAAAGCTGCTTTGGTCATTTGGAGGTATGTGGTTTAAAGATGCATGCTTCCTAGGGCCAGAAGTCGTGCCAAAGTACACGCTCCCCGTCCTAAGGATGGAGTGCACTTTGGTGCAGCTTCTGGACTCTTGGACGCATGCATCACTTACTCCAAAGTGACTAGAAGCAGCTTTATTTTGGCTGTTCTATGGGCTATGGATAACTTTATTGGCTCAACCCAATGCACATTGTACATGTAGCTGGCTTTCAAAGCTCCCCTGAATTCTTCATTAGAAAGTTGTTGAAAATCATCCAGGAGAAAAATTGTTATAAAATGAAAATGTTAGTCCAGAAGTTCTAAGTACCATTTTAAAAATGCCCATTTTGGGGTCTCCTGCATGAGAGAAAGGAGAATGGAAAACTCTGTCCCTGTTTAGATCCCCATTCAGCTGTGAAACTAGCTAGGTGGCCGTGGGCTTCACTGTTTGCAAAATGCAAAGTGAAAAGTGAACTCCTAGGTGAAAAGATGGCTAAATGGTGAAAAACAATTAAATTCTGTGGCTAGCAGACTATTTTTAAAATGCCACAGTGTCTGTTCTTTGGCAGGAAGGATTAACCAATTGCCCATTCGAGAATTGTTGATCATTTGGGTTAACGCTTATTTCCATTAATAGATTCCTGACTGAAAGTATGAAAAGGGCAATGACAAAACTGCTTCCTGTGCATCCAAAAGAGAGGATGGCAATTAGATGGCAAGACAGAAGGCAGCAGAAAAGGAAAACCACATTCCAGAGGATAGGTGAGCCATGAGAACACTAAGCAGGGCAGTAGATGATCATGGGATTTGGCAGTCCTCGTTCATAGGTTGTCCTAAACAAAGTTGACTTGATGGCAGTTAAGAACAAACAATATGTCGATAGACTGCAAACTCCCACATGTCTCACAATTGCCTATGCTGCGTATGGCTGCTCTGACTTGTGTCCCAAATGCACCTAAGGGCAACATATTCTCACTCCTCCTCTAAAATTTGTGTGATAGGGAGAAAGCCACCCTTTTTCCTTCTTTTTTCTCTTGTAAGGTACAGACTTCTGCGAAGAAATAAAGCGGAACACTGTGAAGAGTTCTTAAAGGCGGATCAAATTTGCTTCAAAATGTCCTCACTTTTAAGGTTGCATCTCTTACTAATGCCCAGCTCCATCCACAACAGGTTTGAGGAGACTGCTCTAAGCATAATTCTTAAAGTGTCTGATGCAGGGAACTGGAAAGATGGGGTATTTCCCCCCAGTGTGCCAGAGACCAGTCCCCTGTTTGTGGCCCATTGACTACAATCTTTGCTTCTTTCATGGAAACTCACAGCAGACCAGCAGCTAAGATCTCACAGATTGGCTCTAAACGCTCCAGGAACCCTGATGATACAGTCTCAGTTTGTCTCCCAACAGCATCCTTGAGCCAACTCAGACTCATTTATGAAGAGAATTTTGTACAGAAAGATTTTCTTCACCATTGAGGTCTAAATTACATATGTAATGGAGATCCATGACAGTGATCTCCTCACCCCAAAATTATAAGTAGCGGGGGGGGGATGTAAATACACTCATCACTCCCATTTGCTGAGGTTAGAGGCACAGACCCCGTGAATGCAGAAAAACCGCAAATAACAAAAACACTTGTTTTACCTGAGAGAACACCTATCTAGGAATCTCTAGGTCCTACAGTGCAACTCTGTGGTCAACATCTGCTAGACCTTGACCACAGAATTGAGCTGGAGGAGCTACAAATGCCTAGCGGAGTGTTCTCTCTAGGAATCTCTAGATCCTTCAGTGCGACTTTTGGTTAAGTTGACCACAGCGTTGCATTGGAGGACCTAGATATTCCTAGAGAGAACATATTAATAAAATCCATGAATAATCAAATACCCAAAAGTCAAGTCGTAAATGTGGAAGGACGAGTGTGCAAATGGGTCTGATTGATATCACATTTGACTGAGTGGAGGGAGGAAAGGACTAAACACGTTCATGGGCCTTCAAATAATTTCTTAGGGCGACCGTATGTGAAGGAGGGTTTCTTGGCAAGAGTTGTTCAAAGGGGGGTTACCATTGCCTCTGAGGCAGAGTGTGTGACTTGCCTAAGGTCACTCATTGGATTTCCATGGCTGAGTGGGGATTTGGACTCTATTCTCCCAGGATCCTAGGCCAACACCCAAACCACTACAATCACACTAGCTAAACCAGGCTCCCATCTACACTTGTTGTATGGGGTATGTTTTTTAAGTTGGAATAGTGTGACTCTACAGAACCATGGAGTAATCCTGCACCATGGACCCAATGTGCACGGCACTGATGGGCATTGAGGCAATCCTGATGGCCATCCAGACGCCGGCTAGGAGTGCCAGAATGCAACAGGAATGCCTAATGTTGGATTCTCAGTCTTGCTGCTATTTAATTATTGCCTTTTTGTAATCCTAAAATCATAGAGTTGGAGGAAACCCCAAGGACCATCCAATCTAACCCCGTTCTGCCATGCAGGAAAACACTATCCAAGCCCTCCCTGAGACGGATGGCCATCCAGCCTCTATCTCAAGACCTCCAAAGAAGGAGACTACACCACTCTCCAAGGCAGCAGCATATTCCACTGTCAAACAGCTCTTACTGTCAGCAACTGCCTCCTAATGTTGAGCTAGAATCTCTTTTCCTGTAACTTACATCCATTGTCCTGTATCCTATTCTCTGGAGCAGCAGAAAACAAGCTTGCTCCCTCCTCAATATGACATCCCTTCAAATATTTAAACAGAGCTATCATATCACCTCTTAATCGTCTCTTCTCCAGGCTAAACATCCCCAGCTCCCTAAGTCTTTCCTCATAGGGCTTTATGGTTTCAAGACCCTTCACCATTTTAGTCGCTGTCCTTTGGACACCGTTCCAGCTTCTCGACATGCTTTTTGAATTGTGGGGCCCAGAACTGGACACAGGATTATTCCAGGTGAAGCCTGACCAAAGCAGAATAGACTGGAATACAGTCGGCCCTCCTTATCCATGGATTTTTTATCCACAGATTTAAACAGCAAACCTTGATTTTCCATTTTATATAAGAGACACAATTTTGCTATGCCATTTTATTCAGTGGGGCTTGAGCATCCATGGACTTTGTTATCCGCAGGGGATCCTGGAACCAAACTCCAGCGGATAATAAGGGCCCACTGTACTATCATTTGCCTCAATCTAGATACTACACTTCTGTTGATGCAACCAAGAATTGCATTGGCTTTCTTAGCTGAAGCATCACACTGATAGTCTACTAAGACTCCTAGATCCCTTTCACATGAAATTCCTAAGCAACCAGTCAGCTGCCAAGAATTAAACGCTGAGATTTTACTATTGAAATCAAAGGGGTCTTCATGTTTCTGAACTTTGACTGCCAGTAAGTCTTTGGGGGTGAGGGTTTGACTCAATCACATGATTGGACTTGAAGGATCGCCAACTACCTCTTGGCAATGCTGCTTTGCAAAGGTTATCACAAATGGTCAAGAATTCTGGAAGTCCAAACCATCTGTCCCAAGTGGGGAAATCTCTCCCAAAATAAAGGAGATATTTGTGCAAAGCAGAAGGAGAAAGAGGATTCAGGCTGCCAATGTGGTGTTGGACTAGGAAGTAGGGAGGCAAGGGTTCAAATCCTGCCTCGGCCATGAAAACCCAGTGAGTGACCCTGGCCAAGGCACACTCTCTCAGTCTCAGAGAATAGCCATGGCAAAGACCCCCCCCCCCGAAGAAAGAATGCGAAGGAAGCCCCTGATAATTGGAAACAACTTCAAAGCCAACTTGGGTCCTACAATTGGATGGAACCACAATAGAAGTGCAAAGAGGCCCTTGGCCATGTGCCGAATGCGAGGGAGAGGTGACCAACCTCTGCCTGACATCTGAAGTGCCTTCATCCATTTCAGCTTCCAGATCAGACCAGCCGTTTAAGAGCCCCAGCGGCTCTGGCCGGTTGGAATCCCTCTTTGGGAACTGAGCTGAGAATGGGAAATGCCCTCACAGCAGCAATTCCATTTCCAGCCCAGGCTGCTGCCACACTGCAGAATCAATGCATCCTGATGCCGCTTTAACTGCCATGGCTCCATCTTATGGAAATCATTGGGATGCCCAGTTTGCTGTGGCACCAAAGCCATCTCACAAAAACTACACATCTCAGGCTTTCTGTAGCGCTGAGCCACGGTGCTTGAAGCAGCGTCAAACTGCATTCATTTCCACAGTGTAAATACAGCCCACGTTTCCAGTGTAGGTTTAACTTTGGGTGCGTCTGCACTGTAGAAATAATGCAGCTTGACAGTGCCATGGCTCCATCTGATAGAAATCCTGGTGATGTGCAGTAGTTTGCTGTGGCACCAGAACTCTCTGAGAGAGAAGGCTAAAATATCATACAAAACTGCAACTCCCCGGAGGCTCAGCTGGTATGAAACTGATCTAATAATGGGATGTCGTGTGATGTAGACACAGCGTTAAAGAGTGCTCTGTTTTACAGTCTGGAGGAAGGATGCTTTTGCTAATTCCGCAAATCCCAATAAATGGCAAGGGGCTCCCATCTTGTGACCTGATGGACACAAAGAAAGAGAGTTTCCCATGTTCTATGCCTCGGATCAGCCCCTCCTAACCAACAGCCTGACCCCGGAGAAAAGCAGGCTAGAAATACTGTAAACACATAAAAATAAAAATAACTTGGTTTGTTTTGGAGAATCCATGGAGAAGGAGGGGGAACTGATTTTATCAATACAATAAAACAAATGTTACGGTCTTATGCTATATGACCAGATATCGACAGCGTGCTCATAGTGGCCTCACGCAATTGGACTTTAGGAAAGCTCCTCCTGCCAAATTATCTCTTTCTGAGACACTGATTTTATAGCATAACAATGGCATATATCTTTGAGTCAACCATGACAGCTCAGCAGAACCCTGAGGTCTTATGAACTCACAATGGGAGATCAGCTACAAGGCTGAAAAGGTTCCAGAATGCATCCACTTGGGCAGATGAGCTTTGAGAAGCCAACATGGCTGGATCCAGTCTACTTCCTCTCCTGGTTCTGCCGTTGTTGGTCTTCTGCCTAAGAGGTCAAGAAGACCCCACTGTAGAAGAAGAATCTTTCCGTCTACAGATCTGCCATGGGGCCCTCGAGTCTTTTTGTCGATGTGGATTTTGATGTTCGTGGATGTGGCTGGCTAAGCCACTCCAGCCTTCAGGAAGACCAGAAGCCAAGCCAGAAGCAAGCCTTCCCTCTTCCTCCAACTCCACCAGGGGCACAGAAGGCAGGAGAGGCCAGGCAGCAGCAGGAGGACATGGTAGAAGAGGGAAGCTTCAAAAGCCACTCCTGCAGCCCCCAGGAATACCAGCAGCCAAGCCAGAAGCAAGCCTTCCCTCTTCCCCCAACTTCACCAGGGGCACAGAAGATAGCAGAGGCCAGGCAGCAGCAAGAGGGCATCCCAGGAGTGATAAGCTTTAAAAGCCATTCCTCCAGCCCTCAGGAAGACCAGCAGCCAAGTCAGAAGCAAGCCTTCCCTCTTACCCCAACTTCACCAGGGGCACAAAAGGCAGCAGAAACCAGGCAGCAGCAGGAGGGCATGTCAGGAGTGGGAAGCTTCAAAAGCCACTCCAGCAGCCCTCAGGAAGACCAGCAGCCAAGCCAGAAGCAAGCCTTCCCTCTTCCCCCAACTCTACCAGGGGCATAGAAGGCAGCAGCGCCAGGAAGCAGCAGGCGAAGCAGGAGTGGTAAACTTCAAAAGCCACTCCTGTAGCCCTCAAGAAGACCAGCAGCCAGGCAAGAAGTAAACCTTCCCTTTTCCCCCAACTCCACCAGGGGCACAGAAGGCAGCAGAGGCCAGGCAGCAGCAGGAGGGCATGGCAGGAGTGGGAAGCTTCAAAAGCCATCCTGCAGCCCTCAGGAAGACCAGCAGCTAAGCCAGAAGTAAGCCTTCCCTCTTCCCCCAACTTCACCAGGGGCACAAAAGACAGCTGAGGCCAGGCAGGAGGGCATGGCAGGAGTGGGAAGCTTCAAAAGCCACTCCTCCAGCCCTCAGGAAGACCAGCAGCCAAGCCAGAAGCAAGCCTTCCATTTTCCCCCAACTGAACCAGGGGCAAAGAAGGCAGCAGAGCCAGGCAGCAGGAGGAGGACATGGCAGGAGTAGAAAGCTTCAAAAGCCACTCCTCCAGCCCTCAGGAAGACCAAGAGCCAAGCCAGAAGCAAGCCTTCCCTCTTCCCCCAACTGAACCAGGGGCAAAGAAGGCAGCACAGGCCAGGCAGCAGGAGGAGGGCATGGCAAGATTGGGAAGCTTCAAAAGCCACTCCAGCAGCCCTCAAGAAGACCAGCAGCAAAGCCAGAAGCAAGCCTTCCCTCTTCCCACAACTCCTCCAGGGGCACAGAAGGCAGCAGAGGCCAGGCGGCAGCAGGAGAGCGTGGCAGGAGAAGGAAGCCATCATGCCTTTCCAAG
>NW_024803269.1:1419-9834 GCF_019175285.1 Sceloporus undulatus | reverse complement strand
AATACATAGGACCCTAGGGCTGGAGGGGATCCCCAAGGGCCACCCGGACCAGCCCCATATTCTGCCATTCAGGAATACATAGGACTCTAGATAGCCAACTGCCCCCAATCATATACTGTGCATTTCCTTTTTGTCTCCCTAAGTGCAGTATTTTACATTTGTCCCTGCTGAAATTCTGAAGACCTTTTCCTGTCGCTCTCTGGGCCAGATTTCTGTCAGCATTGCTTTCCTCTGAGGCTGAGAGAGTGTCACTTTCACAGAGTCGCCCGGTGGGTTTCCATGGCTGAGTGGTGATTTGAACACTGGTCTCCCAGAAGGGTCCAAGAGTACGTCTATACTGAAGAACTAATGCAGTCTGACACCTCTTTAATGTCTATAGCTCCACCCTACAGAATCTTGGGATTTGTAGTTTTATAGCATCTGGAGCCTTCTCTGGGTGTATCTCTATTGTAGAAATAATGCAATTTGACACCACTTTAACAGAATCCTGGGATTTGTGGTTTTCTGGGGCGCTGGCACTCTTTGGCAGAGGAGACTAAAGACCTTGCAAAACTACAAATCCCAGGATTCCATAGGCTGGAGCTACAGCACCCAAAGTGGTGTCAAACTGCACTGTGGAATCCTGAGATCTGTACTTTTGTAAGGTCTTTAGACTTTTGGGTGTCTCACCAAATGAGAAATCCCAGGATGCCATAGAGATGGAGCCAGGGCCGTTTGACTGGGGTCCAACTTCATTATTTCTGCAGCAGAGATGCACCTCAGGGAAGGCTAAGGACCTTGTAAAACTACAAAGCCCAGGATTTATGTAATACAGCACCAGGGCAGTTAAAGAGGTTTCAAACTGCATTATTTCTGCAGTGTAGATGCACCCTTTAAGGATAAATCCCTATTTACTGCCCAATTCTTTATCCATAACACCCAGCAAGTACATTTCTGGTAATGTCGGAAACTATGTATTTGTCGTATTTTATGTGCATTGATGTGCATTTCCAATCACTGTTCACTTTCAGATCGGTCCACAACGTATGTGTATTTCTATTCCAAAAGGCCTTTATCTTGACAACCCCAGCATTGATTTGGTAAACACATCCTGTGATCCATCCAGCTGACTTCCTTAGGAAGTTCTCTCACACAAAAGGTAATCTCCTGCTTTTCCCCACATAAACCCTTGCCTCAGCCATGGAAGCCCAAGTCCCACTCTCTCAGCCTCAAGAGGAAGGAAGGCCAGGGCCAAGAAGAAAGCTTGCCAAGGAAAGCCCAAGACAGGTTTGCCTTCATGACCTGGAAAGGAGCGGTCACCTGGAGATCAGGAAACAATGGCAATGAACAAGGCACACATCTTCTTCCAGATAATGCACACAAGTACAATCCTAAAAAAGCAATAGCAAAATACAGTAGTAAGCTACAGTGCGCAGACGCACACACACAAAGGCAACAATACAGAATAAAAACTTTGTTTTGTGCACAAAATTGTTTTTAAAGTACTGTGTGTAAAATGATATGTATAAGTTGCATATGAAACATCAATGGATGCTGTGTTTCTTTAAATGTTTTATTTAGAACATATATAACACAAAACTAAAACACATATAATAACATTATATGCGCGTTGTTTTCTTTTAGACGATTTTAACCTCACATAAGTACCAATGTTCTTCACTTTATAACAAATTCTAATCCTTCTGACTCTCAGTTTTGGCCGTGTTTTGACTTGGATCCCATCTCCAAGAGATTGATCTCTTCAAGCATTGGCAACATGGCATTGACATAGGACTGGGGTTCGAGTCCCGGCTCAGCCGTGGAAAGCCATAGGGAGACCATTGGCAAGTCACACTCTCTCAGCCTCTGAGGAAGGCAAGGGCAAAGGCCCTCTGAAGGAATCTGCCTAGAGAACTCCAGAGTTGGTTTGACTTAGGGTTGCCATAAGTCAGAAAGGGCTTGAAGGGATGCAACCACCTCCATCTTCACATACTGCAAACTCTTCTGGTCTGGATAATTTGGGATAAGGGAGAGCCAACCAGTCCAAAACCCCAATGAGAGTCCCAACCCATGGAAGGGAGTCCCAGCATCTAACCCTGTCCTCCTTTGCCCTCCAGAGGGGCTTTCCTCTTGTCCTCCCAGATCAGGAAGGGACTAAGTTTGGCCATTATTCCTGGGAGGGGACTGCAATGCCCATCACCCCCTGTGAAAAGGGGCTGTATGGCCCAGTGGGAAGAGCTGCATTGCTTTTCTGCTCTGGGGCAGGACAAGGAGCGTGAAGGGGACTGCAATGCCCAACATCCCCCTGCGAGAGGAATCCCTGGGTCCTTCAGGGCAACTCTATCGTCAACATCTGTTGGAACTTGGCCTACAAGTCCCGCCTCTAAGGCTGCATCCGCACTGCAGAGATAATCCAGTTTAACACAGCTTTAGGTGCCAGGGCTCAATGCCAGGCCATTCTGGGAACTGTAGTTTGCTGAGGCCCCAGAGAAGGTTCAAGAAGCGTCTCTCAAAAGGAAGAGAGGCCAAGAGGGAGGGAGAGGAATAACTATAACACCAACAAGAACAGGAGGCTTGGCAGGGAGACAAGGAACAGATGAAGGTGAATTGGAAAGACCTGGAAGAAGACAGAGGGCGATGGAAGGAGGTGTTGCAAAGGAGGGGGAGGCCGCCAGGGGGAGCCAGAGAGAGGCCTCTCTCCCGCCCTCACTCTCAGAATCATAGAGTTGGAAGAGACCAGAGGGGCCAGTCCTCCAACCGCCGAGTTCCGCTTCCTAGAGAGGCAGAAGCGGGGGGGGGGGAGATATTCAAAGGGCCTTTTGCTGCTTTCTGTGAAGAAGAAGGAAGAGGAGGAGGAGGTAAGAGGAGAAGGGAGCCCCAAATATCCCTAGACTGACTCTGAGAGGGAAAGGCCTGGGCTGGGCCCTGCGTGGGTTCCCCTCTTCCTTCCCCGGGTCTCCAAGGGGCTGCCAGAGATCCCTTTTCATTCTGGATGAATGTTTTAATGGCCCCCAGCAGAGCAGGAAGGGACCCTTCCCCCAAAACCCATGGAACCCATGGGATCCTAGGGTTGAAGGGGACCCTGAAAGGTCATCCAGCCCAGCCCTCCTCCTCCTCCTCCTTCCAGGAGGGGTACATAGAGTCCTAGAAGCCCGGATTCAGAAGGCTGAGCCTCAAGGAGGAAGCTGTAAAGGCATCTTGCAGCCCCTCTATGATCCGAGGGCGAGTCTCCTTACACAGACTATACAAGATGGAAAGGCAGGGAGAGATTGTCTTGTGATCAGAGAAAAGGCTGGATCAAAACAAAAAGGATTGGAACACGTGATAAAGATGTGATCAAGAAAATGGGTCTGTCATTAGATTTAAAAGCAACAGGAGCAACAACAAATGCAAAGCCTTGATAGAAACGTGATCAATGAGTTTCCAATCATATATTCTGCATTGCTGGGGAAATATAATATACATTACATATTATTATTATTATTATTATTATTATTATTATTATTATTAACCTTTATTTATGAAGTGCTGTAAAATTACACAGCGCTGTACATGCCATCTTTTTAGTTAGATGGATCCCTGCCCTCAGGCTTACAATCTAAAAAGACATGAGACAGAAGGAGAAGAAGGGAGCGGTGGAGGGAAAACATATCCCTCTTGATCAATAGAGAAGATAACAGACAGTTCTCTTTAATGGAGATAAAGGTTTAGAACAATATTGATACAGGAAAAGGAACTTTATTTTGTGTCGTGTGGTTATTGTGGTTGTCTTTTTACGTTATTGTCAATATTATTGTTAAATAAGCTATATTTTTAAAAGGAAGAGGGGGAAAGGGAGCCCCAAAGCTCAGTCTCAGAGAGACTGGGACAAATTCACTTTGCTGACTCTGCATTTGCAAATAATAAGATGAAGAAGAATTCTTTTTACTGGATCAGTTCCATTGCGCATAACATCTGTCCTTGTTTTTGCTGCCATGTGCCGCCTCCAAGTCATTTCTGACCCATGGCAACTCTAAGGCAAACCTGTGGCAGGGGCTTCTTGGCAGCATTTCCTCAGAGGGGTTTGCCATGGCCTTCCCCTGAGGCTGAGAGACTGGGACTTGTTTAAGGTCTTCCAGTTGCTTTCGTGGCTGAGCCACAATCCGAACCCTGGTTTCCAGAGCCCTAGCCCAGCGCTTAAACCGCTCCGCCACACTTCCTTGGTATCTCTACCACAAATTATGCAGCCGCGTTTCCCGCATTTTGGACCTATGACCTCCTGAAAAGAAAGTTGTATCTCTTTCTGACAGCTTTGACTTTTCTTGCTTTTTCCTTTCTTCTTTTTCTTCCTTCCTTCCTCTTTGCTTTATATAATATGTATTAGTACTTTTTAAACCCCCAAACGGTAATACCTTTTGTGGGGCCAACCAAAATACATGTTGCAAGCCTTTGAAAAGCTCCACTGGCTTCTTCATCAGGCAAAGAGTTGTTCTTGTTGTTGTTTGAACGCTGCTTTTATCCCAGAATTGGGCCCAAAGCAGCTTACAGTCTAAATACATACTGTAATTAAAAACTCTTTAGGTGTTAAAAATCATCCAGGAGGGAAAAATGTATGTAGATGTTAATGCAGATGTAGATCTTTCCCCTCTCTGCCTGATTTTTAACATCTTTGCCTGATGAAAAAGCCGGTCAAGCTTTGAAAGCTTGCAACATTTATTTTTTGTATTTTGGTTGTTCCCCGAAAGGAATCCCTGTTTTGTTGATTTTAGGTGTTATTGGTCAGGAACAGCTGTGTGAATGCTCCCCTTCAGACAATAAAGCAGATCCAGTCAATTAGGAACCTTTATGGACAGTAAAGAAAACATCACAGGCAGACCTTGCGCCTTTTAGGCTGATCTGAGGTTACATGCGAAGCCCAGACACTGATTGTGTTATTTCATGTTCCCACCTCCATAGTCCATACCACTCTGGCCCTTTCCTTTCCACTGGCAATGCAATGCCAGATAACAGACTCATTACTATAACACTGTACTTACTAATTAAACATCTATCTCTATATCACTACCTTTATAAACTTATGGCCTATTTAACCATCATTAACAAATTCATAAATCAGTAATCTTCTGTTCTATCAATATGCTTATACTTTATAGTTATACAGTCACATCCTCTATTTTGGTGAGGGATCTGTTCCAGACCCCCCTGCAAAATTGGAAACTTGCATATATTCAAGCCCCATTGGCTTGAATGGTAGCATGTTCTCATGCATGCATCCCATGGATATCCCATTTTAGCCAAGCCCCTCCATGAATAATTGAAATGGCAGACCTGAAGTCTCCGAAATGGAGGGACAATTGTACACTAACTCAACATCTAATAGCTCTAGCCATCTCTCACCTAAAGCCTCTGTCTAAAGCTCTCACAATAAAATCCCCATTCTTCAGGTTCTGTTGCAGGTGCTGGCCTAGTTAGAAAGCTTATTAACCTTCACTAGGTAACACATTAATTATATAACAACTTCCATCAACATCATCACAGCATAACATAATTCCATATAAACAAGTCTAAGCCTATCTCATATTATGGTGAATTCATGATGGAAAATCTACAGATTTATTCCTGATGAAGACCAATCTCCCTCCTTTTTGACCCCGTCGCAATAAATGGCAAATCAATATATCAAAGAAACAATAACACATTTATATAAATGATCACCAATACCATTAAATCATTTATGAGCAATTCAACTTGTCACTCAGCATTTTATACAGCATCAAGTCATACTTTTTAAATTAAAGCCTCAGTTTAAATACACACAATCATAGAATCTTTGGCGGGTTACAAACCACCATAAAATACATATTGAATATATATTAGGGTTAGGAAGGGGCGGTGCTTCCGCACCCCTCTAACCCTAGTACGTAGGCAATACGTATAATATGGCGGCGGCCGTTCCACACGGCTGCCGCCATATTGATGTAGCCTCACTTATGGCGTCGTGAGTGCGCCATTGACGCCTCGCAGCGTCATAACCGTGCCGCAGGAAGAAGCTCCATTTTGGAGCTTCTTTTTTGCTCCGCGAGGGAGTCGCGCGGTTTGGCTGCTACGGCTCCCTCGCGGAGCAAACAGCAGCGCTGGCAGACCGCCGCAAAGCGGCAGTTTGTAATGCACCATTGAGTTGGAAGAGACCCAATCTAAGGCCCTCAACAGATAAGCATTAAGAGCCGGCATTGGGGCAGAATGGGAGAGTGGCAACTGTACACTGCGTGCCCCGACTCCACCTCCATGCCAGTGTGATGCCATGTGCCCCACCACATGGTGGGAGGTGTCACACCACCCTCTTGGCACAATGTGCATACATGTTGCGCCAAATATGTTGTCAAAAGCTGCAGCAACCCAATGTCTATGGTGCCTTAAGTACAATGCAGAAAGAAGCTGCTTTTGTGGCTTCTCTTTGCGTCACAGACCTGCTGAGTTGGGGCCATAGCATGTGGTTGCCATGGCCCTGATCCAGCAAGGAAAGGGGCGGTGGGAAGCTGCTCCTTTGGGGCAGTCTGCTGAGCCCCTAAGGCTTCTTTTTCTCTCTCTGGATCTCAGGAGGCACACATTGTAGATCTATGGACTTAGCAAAGTCCGGTGGGCCTTCCTTTATTCTTTCTCAAAGTCTCAACCGTCTGTAGTATGTCTGGTAGCATTGGCTTTTAAATTGCAAACTTCATTCTCTGCCGGTTGTATGGCCACAGTAGCCTTTAAACAGTCAAAGCCCTCCCCGGCCCTCTCACCCCCGAGTGACTCCTCACTGGGGATGGTCTCTCCTGGGTCTTCCTTTGGCCAGGGGGTGCAACCCAAGTGTTGCCTTTGTACCCAAGCACCCACTGCCAGCAACCTTTTTTTGGGCTGATGTACTCTCCTTGCAAAAAGGGCACATCCCCACACTCTCTCAGTGGGAAAACCTTTTTTAAAATATAAATATTTTATTTGCACATATATCACAGTCACAATCATATGAACATGCAAAATAGACTAAAATACATAGACACACAAATACACTAACATACATACTAAAATCTTACACTACACCCTTAACCTCACAATTATACATAAACTTGTGACTTCCATCCTCTACAGTTTAACTTGTTGCTTTGTGTATCCCTTATAAATATTCTTTCAGATTCCCATATATGTTCCTATATTCCATCAAAACAATTCACTACTACTCATCTATTTCATTGTATATCTGTACAAAATTTATTTCTCTCCTTTGCGAATGCAATGCTCCTTCAGCAGATATTTGATCTACAAATCCTTCCTATTAATTTATCATGTTCAAGATTTCAGGAAAAAGATCCTTCTGAAGAAAATATCTCCCCCATTTCTCCCTCATATATTCAAACACCAAGTGCCAATCTTCTTTAATTTTTCTTGGAGAGGTGTTTTTTAGAATTTGAGTCTGTTTGTCCATCTCTGTTATTTCTATTAATGTCATTAACCATTCCTCTTTATTCGGAATGTCTTAATTTTCCATTTCCAATCGTGAAGGTGGGGATTGGAGTAGCCTTCTCTGTACATCTCTGGCTGGCTGTCCTCAGAGCCGCTCAGGACTGCTGCAGACCCTGTTCCCTCCGGCTGGAAACCTGTGGAACTGGAACTCACAATCTGGGGACTGGACCCCACTGACTGGCGCTGCCCCTCCCAGCTGGCAAAGTCTCCCTCGTCTTCCAGTGCCATTGAGGACTGTAACTGGTCCTGGGTTATCCTTCAGTCCAAGGGCTGGACTGGTTTCTGTTTTTGCTTCCTTGGACAAGATGCCCTCCAAATCTTTGAGGACTACCACAGCGTGAGCTTTTATGTGGTAAGCCTTTGAAGCTGTTTCTCTCAAGCTGATCATTGAGCCATCACTTCCCAGCCCTCCTCTGTCAGTCCCATTCTCCAAATCATTGGGGGGCTGGCCTGGCTGGGTAGCTGGCGGTGATGGTGTCGGCACTTTAGGATCTCTGTCTGCTTTGGTAGGCTCAGGGATCTCTCTAGGGCAGTGGTTCCCAACCTGGGGGTCGGGACCCCTTTGGGGGTTGCCCAACCCTCTCATGGGGGCCACCTAAGGGTGTTACCCCCCACCCCTCCCCAGAAACCCTGGGGGACTGCAGGAAACAGCCAGGAGGAGGAGGAAAGGCAATTGTTTGCCTCCCAAGGGCAGGGTAACCAAACATCTTCCTTTTACTAGGACAAGTCCTATATTTTAACCCCTCTGAGGGGTCTAGGAAGAATTGCAAAACAGGGAGGGAAGGAGATGATTGAGAAAGGCAGGGAGGCAGAGTCCTGGCTGGGTGCCATGGGTGAGGAGGAGCCCTTGTGGCAGGCAAGCAGAGGAAGCGGTGAGGGAGAAAGGAGAGCACCAGGTTGCTGGGGCCCTTTGGGGAGAGACAGCCTGTCTGTGCCATGCCTGGGCTTGAAGGAGGG
>NW_024803269.1:0-1319 GCF_019175285.1 Sceloporus undulatus | reverse complement strand
TGCAGCTGCCTCCTGATGCATGGATTGAGGCATGCAGTGGGAGCCAGTGTTTAACACACACACGTGCCCTTCCCCTTCCAAGTTCTTCTGGACTTAGGACAGCCCTAAGGACCATGGGGGTTTTCTTTCCAAGATTTCCTTGGAAGAAGTTTGTCATTGCCTTCCGATGAGGCTGAGAGAGTGTGACCTGCCCAAAGTCACCCAGAGGATTTTGTAGCAGAGCAGGGGCTCAAACTCAGGTCTCCTCCTGGGGAGACACGAAAGCCCAGCACTGCAGGGCTACTGAACAGAGGCTGGCATCAAAGTGGCTTTTGTCCCATGGGCTTGGCTGTGGCAGCCATGATGGCTGTCAGCCTGTTGCCAGTTTTCCCAGCAACTAAAACTGGCAGCCAGCATGGCCAAGCCCATGGGGCAAAAGCCCCACACCAGCAGCTTGAACTGGAAGGGGCTGGAGGAGGAGGCTCAGGCGGGCACCAGGCCATGCTCTGTGGCAGCAGAGGAAACTTTCCTCCCCCACTCCTGGGATTGTAAATTTGCTCCGTCCCCTCCCTCTTTGCTCCCCCTCAGCAGTGGGAGCTTCTGGGCTCTCCTCCTCAGGAGCAGCTCTGAGGGAAAGTGTGCCAGGCCCTGCTGGCTCCCCAGCTCTCTGCCCCTGTGGATGGCTGCATGCCGGTGTCAAGGCTGCTGAGGTGTGAGTAAGCCCTGTTAGTGGTGTTGCTGCTCTTGTTGTCTTCAAATTGTTTCTGAATTATGGTGACCCTAAGGAAGGCTTGTCACAGGGTTTTCTTGCCAAGATTTATTTAGAAGTGGTCTTGCCAGTGTCTCCCTCTGAGGCTGAGAGAATGTGACTTGCCCAAGACAACTATGGGTTTCCATGGCCAAGCGACAGTTCAAAGCCTGGTCTTCAGTTCACAAATCACTCCACCAGACTGGCTCTTTCTTGAAGCCTATCACAGGGTTTTCTTGGCAAAATTTGCTCAGAGGGGCTTTGCCATTAACCTTCCCCTGAGGCTGAGAGAGTGTGACTTGCCCAAAGACACTCAGTGGGTTTCATAGCAGAATGGGGAATCAAACCCAGGTCTCCAGAGTCCTAGTCCAACTCTCAAACCACTCCATCAGCCTGGCTCCTATTCCCATGTACCAATACGAAATAATAATTGCAGACTTTTGTTGTTGTTCTTGTGTGTCTTTCCTTTCCGACTTATGGCGAACCTAAGACAACCTTATGGGGTCTTCTTGGCAAGTTTCTTCAAAGGGGGATAGAGGCTGAGAGAGTGTGACCTGCCCAGGGCCACTTACTTGGCCACAAATTGTACATA
>NW_024803268.1:4797-9838 GCF_019175285.1 Sceloporus undulatus | reverse complement strand
TGGCAATCTAGGATTTGTCATTGTCACTGTATTCCCCGGCATAGTAGATACGCCCCTGAGTATTTGAGGTAGGTGTTAAAAATCAATATGGAACAATAAAAATCCCAATAAAAGTAGTCAAGCATTTCCATATCTTTAAAAACTATTTTAAGTAATGATGAAATGTTTGAATAAAGCAATGTAATAGTATCAGTTACGCTGATTTTGTTGGCTTCACAACAAGCTGGTGAGTGTAACTTTCTCTGCTTACAATTCTGGAAAATAAATGCTGCTGGGAAAATAGTGCAGTCATGGCCACTTGCCTTCTGTAATTGACAAAGGGAGATGGAACACAGAATTCCTTTCTTCTTTGTTGATGGTCAGTGTATGCAATGGAGGGAAATGACAGAAACGCACCACTAGAATTCTCAAGGCAGGAATATTTTTTCACTTATTAGCAAGGCAGCTTAGTGCTCTTGCAATCATTGGTAGGAATGTGGTTGCATGTGCAGGTTTATTAGTTACCAAGAAAAAATAATAATCTCTATTTTTCTGTATTTCAGTAAGCAAAAGCTAGTTGAACCTTCCTGTTCCTCCTCCTCCAGTGAAATCTGGAAGTTCAAAGAACAGGCCAAGTTTATCTCATGTGTGTATGTGTGTGGGCATCTGTTCTTTTATGGTGATTTATTCTATATGCCAGTCGAGTCACTGGGGTTGACAGCACCCTGTGCGATAACTCATAACGTCACCTCTATATTCACCCCTTCCCATACCAGGCAGAATCTGTAGTAATGGTTTTTGTACTAATATTACTCATAAATCATAATTCTCTTATATCACTGAATGCAATGGCAGTATTTGTGGCATAAACAAGTAGCAGCTCATTGGTTGATTCTTCAGTATTGACATTTGGCTAATTTGTTACCTTCAAGACCGGTAACTTCTAAAGGGAGATGTAGTTTTATATTGTAAATATATAGTTTATATTATTTAGATTCTTTTTAATGTTTTGTACATTTAAATACATATACGTTGCCCTTTTCTTTAGAAAAAGACATCTTAGGAAAAGTTATACCTTTAAATTTTAATATCCTACACACAACCTAAATGTATTTACATTAACATAGTTTCATGTGGTTAAGGTGAAAATTTTGTAAGATGTGGTGTTTTTAAAGAAAATCTAAAAAGAGTAAAATTAAAAAGACAACCAACCCTGCAGTCTTCTCCTTTCTTCTCCCACTAAGCCTTGCAGCACTCACACCATCTCTTCTGCTGACCTCCATCATTTTAAAGAGATGCGGGAGAATGACATAGCTCATTTCTCCCAAAAGCCAGACATTTGGGGAGCTCTGGTTTCACCCCCCCTCCCCTTGGGAGTCACCTGGTGTGATCAACACACCCCACAGCTCTTAGCGATGCCCCTGGTCATGCCTTGTAATGTTTTGTCCTGTGAGCCTAAAACAGCAGCTTCTCCCCCATCCTGAATTTTTCAGAGAGTCTGCCTAAATGTCATGCTTATTATACTGATGTTCCTAAGAGTTTTTAAAGGAGGAACCTACACTAACCAATGGCTCCTTCCTTTCTGGGAGTGTGAACATGATTCCTTTCAGCTATCTCTGCTGGAAGACTCTTGGGCCATTGGGGTGTTCATACCTACCTGTTAAGTGCAATGTATAGCTCTAAATTAACTGAGAAATCAGTTCAATGTTCTTGCTGCTCTTATTTCCCATTATATCTCTGTCTGATCTCTGGCTTCTTCATTCATTCTGATCTATATAATGCAGCATCGTTTCCTCTTTAATTCCACCTCTCTACCCTACTGCTTTCTGTGTGTAGTGGGGCAGGGAAGCATAGAAAGCAAATCCCATTCTACTTTCTGCCTTGGACATAGTTATTTTTATACAGGGCCACTAATGTATATGACACATTATTGAGGGCAAGACAGTGCACTGAAGAGCTTACAATCTAAAATTCAGCTCACTGGGAACAACTGAAGTATGTTGGGAGTGGGGAAGAAGAGGAAAGAATATGCAGTTGCTTCAATTACTCATTCTTACTTAGACCTTTGACACAACACAATTACAGTCGGCCCTTCTTATACACAGATTTTTTATACACGGATTTAAGCATACACGGTTTAAAAATGTTCCAAAAAAGTATAAATTTACCTTGATTTTCCATTTTTTATAAGGGACACCATTTTGCTATGTCATTATATTCAATGGGACTTGAGCATACACGGATTTTGTTAAACACGGGAGATCTTGAAACCAAACCCCAGCGTATAACAAGGGTCCACTGTATAATGCTGTGATTCAACTTTAAGTGCCAGGACTGCATCCAGTGGAATCCTGGGGTTTGTAGTTTAGACAAAGGCACTAGAGGAGCTCTCTGGGTTATAATTATAACTACTTCTCCCCAAACTGCAAACCCTAGGATTCCTTAGAATGACACTTAAAATGCAATCATGTATAATTCTGTAGTGTGAAAGGGTACAATGTTACTGGCTTAGCTGATGGAAGGCATGCAAGGTTAAATTGTGGCCTTGTAGTTGAACCAAGGTGTTGTGAAAAGGGTAGTTTTGAAGGAATATTTAAAACATTAAAAAGATGCGATACCATGAAGTATTCTGTGAGGACTTAGAGGCAGATGGGGAAGTGAGGGAGAAAATGCAGATTCTTTGACAAAACAGAAGGCCTTGAGACAGTTGAACTTAGTGAACCTCAAATGTTCTCATCATTTCACTGAAAAGATGAGAAGAAATCAATATTTTTAGTTTTGTTTACTGCATTGTTTACTTTACTTGGAAAAAACACAAAACAATACCCAAGTTACCTAACAAATATCATGAAAAACATATTAATGATCACAGAATCATAGGACTGGAAGCAATCTCAAGGGCCATCAAGTCAAACATTAGGGCCCATGCTTTTCAACCTATAGCTTATGGCAGATGAGTGCAAAGTGTGCCCCTTGGATGTTGTTAGACTACATCTCCCAGCATTCCTAACTGTTGACCGTACTAGAGCTTATGAGAGTTGCAGATTTCTGGGGGAATCATGTTTAACATAGAATTAGTTGGAGATTCCTAGTCCTGACCAAGAGTTAGTGCTAGAGCTATCCTGCTGAAATGGTTTTAGCCCCTCATCTATACCAGTAGCATTGCTATATAAAGAAATTAAACTTGTTTCTTGAAATTTAGGCCCCATACAGACAGGCCAAAATAAAGCTGCTATAGGCCACTTTGGAGATACGCTATTTCAATGATGCATGCATTCTAAGAGTCCAGAAGTCATGCCAAAGCCACGATCCAGTCCTAAGGACCAGAGCACAGCTTTGGCGCAGCTTTCGGATGCTTAGGACACATGCATCATTGAAACAGCATACCTTCAAAGTGACCTGAAGGAGCTTTATTTTGACCTGTCTGTATGGGACCTTAGGTGCGTTACAGACCGCCCAGAAGGGGCGGTCTTGCGCCGCTGCCGGTTGCAGCGTGGAGGAGTCGCAGCAGCCAAACTGCGCGACTCCTCCACACTGCAAATAAGAAGCGCCAAAATGGCGCTTCTCTTTGCGGTGCAGATATGTCACCGCGAGGCGTGTGGACGCAGTGCGTTCGCTATATAAAGATGGCGGCCCCCATGTGGAACGGGCGCCGGCATTTTGTACGGACTCGGTCCGTATTAGGGTTAGGGGCATCCAGAAGTGATGCCCCTTTCTAACCCTAATACAGACTCAGTCTGTACTATAGGCCCGTTTGTAACTGGCCAGAGATTTGTAAAATCATCTCATCTGCCTAAATATTCTAAAAGCACCAGATCCCATCTGATGTTGGAAGCTAAGCAGGGTCCACTCTGGTTATTACCTGGATGGGAGACCATCAGTGGATATCAGGTGCTCTAGGCAGTATTTCAGAGGAAGTAACTGGCAAAACCTGAGTATTTCTTGCCTATGAAAAACCTATGAACTCCATGGTGTCATCATAAGTTGACATGCAACATGAAGGCATATACACACATATACAGAGTCATCTCCCCTATTACTGCTCCCTTGCTGACACAGGAAAAACCTATAAATTTTAGATGACTGTTCATCTGTTTAAGGAAACATAAAAACTACATGAAAGCATATTTGTCTCATGCTGCACCCTCTTCAGTTTGTCTGAGCAATGTACGTTAAGCACATTAGAAATTAATCCACATACCTTCTTATTATGGAGATTTGGAAGGATATGAGAGGATGGATGATAAGAATGTATTTTTATTACAATGGACCCTTGGTATCTGCTGGGGTTTGATTCCAGGACCCTTCATGGATACCATAATCTGTGGATGCTCATCTCATTGAATACGGTGGCATAATAAAAAGGTTTCTCATATATAAAATGGCAAAATGAAGGTTTGCTTTTTGAATATCTATCTATCTATCTATCTATCTATCTATCTATCTATCTATCTATCTATCTACCTACCTATTAATATTTTAAAACTGTGGGTGGTTAAATCCATGGATAAAAAATCCATATGGAGGGCTTGCTGTATTATATGTACATAAAATGTGTCTGTAATGAGATCTTAGAGTTTTGAATAAAAATTATTTTTTTTTTAAAAAAAAGCCAATCCATATATCTGATTATCCTTAGTATTTATCTGCAGTGTGATTTATTTCTGAAGAAGCTAAAAAAAACCTTCCCCACTGCCATTCACTTCTCCTTTTGTGTCTTGTCTCTTTAGATTGTAAGCCTGAGGGCTGGGAAATGTCTAATTAACATTTTCTAAGCTGATTTGATAGCCTTTTGGCTGAAGAGCCAGGGTATAAATAAATAAATATTATTATTACTAATTTTTGGTGATGGTTGTTGTATACCAACTGAAGCCCCGTATAGACAGGCCAAAATAAAGCTGTTTTGGGTCACTTTGGAGGTATGTTGTTTAAATGATGCATGCATCTTAAGAGGCCGGAAGCTGTGCCAAAGTCACGCTCCAGTCCTAAAGACTGGAGCGTGGCTTTGGTGTGGCTATGCATCATTTAAACAGCATACCTCCAAAGTGACCCAAAACAGCTT
>NW_024803268.1:0-4697 GCF_019175285.1 Sceloporus undulatus | reverse complement strand
AGACAGGCCAAAATAAAGCTGTTTTGGGTCACTTTGGAGGTATGCTGTTTAAATGATGCATGCATCTTAAGAGGCCGGAAGCTGTGCCAAAGTCACGCTCCAGTCCTAAAGACTGGAGCGTGGCTGTGGTGTGGCTATGCATCATTTAAACAGCATACCTCCAAAGTGACCTGAAGCAGCTTTATTTTGGCCTGTCTGTATGGGCCCTAACTCAGGTAAGGCAAAGTGTGGATCCCTGATTCATGCTGCACCCCTGTGCATCTTTTTCCTAGGAGTAGTACCACTGAACTCTGAAACAAAGAATTAGACACTGTAGTGTCCTACAATTTATTTGGAAAAAAAAAGTGGCAGAAAGAGTAAATTAGTTGTAAAAGCAATCATTGTCCTTTTGTCTTTTTTGAACATCATGGCAAATACATCATATGAGATTGTAGTGAGATGTGAATGAAAGTAATGACAGGTTACTCATCTTTTTATTTGGTATTAGAAATTGATATGAAACCATAAGTCTTCCAGATGGAGCTGTATGGTGTTAATTTCAAAGCTACTAATAGTGCATGTTCCTGTAATGCATTTTCAGGCTTTATCCTTAGCACAGAGTTCCATTGTGGGGAGCTAGATGGAGCTGTAACCTCTATCATAAATTGTAAATGCCAATTTCAAATACATTTGTGACACCTACTAAAATTTCTACTGTGAATTTACTCTTCCACTACTGTTCTAAAAACAGATTTGTAAAGCAACAATATAGCCACACAACAGGAATCCTTAGAAGTGTAATTTGCTACAATGATAAGCATGGTTTTATGTAATGCAGTTTAAAATAAAGATAAGGATTTATAGTAGTTTATTCTGCATACATACTCTTTAGAGAAGATATGTTCATGCATGCATGAACACCTTACTCGTGAGTATATCCCTGTATTGATATAGATTTAGAGATAGAAATGCACACACTAATTGATATGTGCACAATTTCTTGTTTCTACAGATGCCATTCTATATTGTACTGGGGTGTATCCATGACAGACTGTGGAGTTTTTATTTATTTTTTTACTGGTCTTTTGGGCTCTCTAACCTTATACTTACTCAACCTGTCTTCTTCACAATTTACTAGGCAGCAGGATCTCTCACTCTTTTTATTCCTTATTATTCACTCTCTCTGGGCCTGAGCAGACAGGCAGGATATCACAGGCCCTTAGTATCTTGCCTCTGTTCTGACCCGGGTCAGTCCTTGGGCCAGCGGATGGGTGGATGTTTACATACCTGTCTGCCACGATATCATGAAGCCACTGCACCCTGCACTCCTTCTCTGCTGGTGCCATCATGCCTTCCCTGAAGGCTCCTGTTGCAGCCTGTAAGGGTGGAAACAGGCTGCCGGGCTACACCTCTGAGGCCAGGTGCCCCTGTCCAACATCACAGGCTGTGATGGGGGCCTTCAGAGAAGACGAGATAGTGGCAGCAGGTAAGTGGCATGCAGGGTTGAGCCAATGCAGAATTATCAAGAAACTTTGTGGCAAATAGACAGTCTTTTTGCCATGTGCTAAGGCCCCTTTGGGCCAGACTCAGTCCGGGACCATTGGATTTGCATTTGAACTGCCTGATCCTGGCTCAGGACTATTGTTCTGCATCGTCCCTAAAGGATGATAAGAAATTAGGGGAAACATAGGCCTTTTGGCCCATGTGTACAGGCCCTCTGTCTTTCCCGAAGAGACAAGAACAGGTATATTTGTGTTGAAGCTCTCTGCAGAAATGACATCCAAGGTCTGGGTGTAAGTTTCTTCTTGATAATAAAGGAAGAGTTGGATAATCTGCCACCTAAAGATTAAAGATGGTACTATAAATGGATTTTAATTCAAAATTAATTAATTTTACAACCCCCAACCCCCCCCCCCCCAAAGAACAACAAAGAGCAAGAAAACAAATGGCATACCCTTGGCATTATCTAGTGCCAGAATCTCTGGGCTTCATCCGTGGTGGTGAAGGACACAAACACAAACCACAGGTTGGAGGTTTGACTTTCACAGTTTCTGACTTTTTACATAACAGATCCCTCTGTCAGTTTCAGTTCTCTTTAATTTCTAATTTTTCTAGTGTCGTCTCATTTTGTATTAGATTTTTTTTAAAAAATACTAAACAAAATTTCTATACAAGCTTGCATTTTCTTTGATTTTTTCCTAATCTAGCTATACAGTATATCTATATGGATACTATATCTTCTTCTAAAGATGCCTTAAAATGCATCTTTAATGTTATTTTTACTAGTATGTATAATTTTGTGTGCATCCTTCATAAATACATTTATTATATCTATTTCCTAAAATATCAAACTGCATTACAAAATTTAGTGAAATGTAAATTTTTATAGAGGACTGTGCTTTTATTAATGCATTGGTTTGAAAGTACAAAAGTAAATAAGGTTGCATTAAAATGCAAGCAAAATATACCTGCCCTAGTTTATGTGAGCAACTGAAATAAGTATTAACGAAAGGAAGTGAATTTAGGTTTGTTTTGAGGTTTTTAATAACTTCAGTCTTGTTGCTGCCATGGACAGTCAAATACCTATGCAGCCACTAATATTATATCTAGCTTATTTTTTTTATGTCTTCAAAAGCATTGACCACCCACAATTTTCACTCTGAAATGTGCACACATTTTGGTACTATTGTAATGTTAAAGAAAGAGATATATAAATACAAATTTGCCTGTGTGCTTCCTGTCTTTATCCAAACATTTATCACACACATTTGAAAATATTAACCTGACACCACAGAATAACTGTTAAGAGTTTACATTGTTTTTAGTTGCTTCGTGGGTGGTTCAATAAAACATGAAAGAGCAGTTTTCTAATTGTAGGTGCTGGGTTCACAAAACCTTAGACAGCCCAAAGTACCTAGAGTTAATTTTAGTTTAATTAAATGCATGATGTTTGAGATTTACTTTATATTAATTTGAAGTCTCCCCAGGAGTACTGAAATATTCCATCCATAGAATTTTTGGGGTTTTGAATAATAGCGGTATATAAATAGTGGAATAGCGGTATATAAATAAAACAAATTATTATTATTATTATTATTATTATAACTTTTCTTTAAATATTAAAGTTACAACTTCAGGTGTAATAATTGTCCACCATAGAGCTCACCTTGTGCACATTCACTTACATGTTGTCCTGCTGTATGTCTCTTTTTCAGTTTTCCAGCATATATGAAGTCAGTTCCTTAAGAACCAACCACCTGACAAGCCTAGAGGTGAAGTATAGTGTAGTGTGGTGCAGAATGTGTTGGACTAATAATAATAATAATAATAATAATAATAATAATAATAATAATAATAATAATAATAATTTATCCCACCTCTTCCGAAGGATCGAGGTGGGTGACAACAGAGGTCAAATACAAATAGACAAACAAATTATCAAAAACATTCCCTTAATCCCCCAACCCTCCAACTCTCCCCCAATCTCAATTAAAATTTATAAAACTACACGTTAAAACAAAACAATAATTGACCCAGTTTAAAATAGCAGTAGGAGCGGGCTAATTTTGGGGGCGGACTGTAATCCTGCTCTAATAGGAGATCAGTTTGGGAAGGCCTGCCAGAAGAGATTCATCTTAATCACTTTCTTAAAAGCATCAAGAGATGTAATATGGTGGATCTCTTCCGGCAGGCCATTCCAGATTTTTGGAGCGGCAGCTGAGACAGTCCTCTGGGAAGTCGCAACCAACCTATTTTTCTTTTGGTTGCAGTAGATTCTTCCCAGCGGACCTGAGTGTGTGGGAATGATTACGTATATGGGAGGAGACGTTCCCGCAAGTAAACTGGACTCAAGTAATGTAGGACTAGAGACATGGAGACCCTATCTCTCTATGGCATATGGGCATGGCATATTCATTAGCCTTCAGCCTAACTTCACTGATGTATAATATGAGTGGGTTGGTAGCCATGTACATAACCTGATATCCTTGGACTAAATGTAAGAAACAACTAAATAATAATTAAGGTGTAAAGGCAATAAAGTATTGAACTATAGGTCCTGCTTGTTGCCAATAAGGGTCAGGAATAAATATCTGCTTTGCAAGAAGCAGAGTAGAATTGATCCATAGTGCTGCAGTTGGAAAGAGATGGAAGGGCAGTTCTCTGCTATATCCTGGAACTTTCTGTAGAGCAGGGATAGGCAACCTTGGTGAGTCTGGGAGCCAATATACTGGGACTTTACAGGGGCTACATGGGCAGTGAAAACAAATTGGAAGTTGTTGGAAGTTCAGCTCTATTTCTTGAAACACAGCTATTTTTTAATGTTAAAGAGCACGGGGACCCCTTATACAGTGCGCCTGTGTTATAGGGGGGTGCACTTTATGCAGACGAGCATATGTGTGCAAGTTGTGGGTAGCACGTGCAGCGCAAGGGCGGTGCATCCCATTCCAATGAATGAGGCACGCACCCATGGCGCCCCGCACGCTCCTGCGCCACCGTGCACGAGCCCCATTCAAATGAATTGGGCTCCATCATAGGCGGAATTCGCCTTACGCGGGGGAGTCCGGAACGGATCCCCCGCATAAGACAAGGGCCCACTGTATCTCTTTAAAAAGTGAAAAGCCTTTCCTAGAGGTTTCCAGGAGAGGGAGTCCCTCCTTTTAATCAGTACAACAGATTTGGAAGACGAAGGCTTTCATAGCCAGCATCCATAGTTTTTT
>NW_024803267.1:356-9869 GCF_019175285.1 Sceloporus undulatus | reverse complement strand
CAGTGGTGCTTCGGGTTACGAAAGCGGCCGCGGAACGAATTACTTTCGTAACCCGAGGCACCACTGTATTTAGGGGTTCCATTAAGCAATTATGAGTAATATCTATGAAAGGAGGAAAGGGGAACACAAACCTGCTTTTCCTCTAATGTTTCTTTTCCAACTTGAGCTGAGCTCCATGGTTGATTCCAGAGGCCCTTTGTTACCCAAAATGCTGGAGTCTGGGAAGGACACCCGCAAGAGCTATGCTTTTAGGGGAATGTGGTACTTAGCTGAAAGCAAACATATAGTTTGGTTGGGGCAAAAGTAACCTTGGGATTCAGCTTAACTCTTCCAGGCCCGGAAGCACACAGAACTCCAAAGGCATTTGAAATAGGTTTTTATGTTTTATTTAGGGGAAAAGCAAAATACACACATGTACAGATATAGGTGTTCACACACACACAAGAACTAGTAACAAAGGTGGGTGAAAAGTGTGAGGCTTTGCTAATGGTAAAACTTTACCTAGATGGATCTTGATTGCAATAGCTGAGGGTCCAGAAAGGGGAGAGAAGTCAGTAACTCTAATGGCAAGTGGGGCTGGTAAGTGTAGTGAAGTGTTTAGCAATGTAAACCGACAGACTGTCTGTCTTTAATTGGACTGACGTCAAAGAACATCCAGTCAGGGCAGATATTTATTCTGTGATTGTTTCTTGGGGTCAGAAACCAAGTGTTCAGAAAGGTTTATATCATTTTAGAAAGATTCCTGGGGGAGATAATGGTTTGAAACCAAATTGAATACAATGGGTGCTTGGTGGAAATATCTCAGACACAAAGGATTAGCACACCAGCTCTTGGTCCTTCTTGGCTCTGAATTCCTATTGCGTTCAAAAGCCAATATACAGCGCAATCTGAGGGTGACACTCCCAGATGCAGCTCAACAATAACATAGCGGAAACAAATATCCAGACGTAGATTATTGGCATGCACTGGTCACTTTTCACTTTAAAAATAAATCAGAACCGAATTGGTTTCATTTAAATCCTTGGATGTTCTGCCTCGCTGAGTTTGCAAATAATACAAATATTTGCAGCTCTACTCTACTCTGACTTCATCAACGTCACCATCTCTTGCTCCCACAACTCCAAATTTTTTTTTCCAATCCACACCATCTGCATGTGGAGCTGTATACTGGTTGTGCGTTTATCTCCTGGAGCCCAAACAGCATGATGAACTTCTTGCAGTTAGGTGCAATCATGCCGTGGGCTCTGACTCAGGACTCTAGGCACTCTCACAGGATGATGATTCCACCTGTCCAATCAAAGTATTTTGTTTCACATGTTTAATGGATATTATTTCAAAGTCAACAACAGTCCTTGGACGTCTGCTGCCACTGATTTCCCTCTACACAGTACCCATTCAGTCCTCTTCTTTGCTAGCTCTTTGAGTAGGATACATCTTATTGGATTTGGGGCATCCAGAACAGGTCATGCTCATTCACTCACATCAACTTTAATTAATCAATCTGAAATAGGGAGGGATGAACGTGGGGGCTAACTCTTGGGGGTAACTCTTCGCTTAACACTGAATGTCTTGTCTGTTCATTTTCCTTGTTTACAGAATCACTTGTCAGTCATGAGGAGAATCCACACAAGAAAAAAGTCACATAAATGTGGGCAAATTTTGCTTACAGTAAATCCAATGAACAACATCAGAGAGTCCACAACAAAGAGAAGCTACAAATGCCAGCATTGGTGGGAAATGTTTTTCTCTTGGAAGGAAGCCTAGTGAAACATCAGAGAGTCACAAACAGGAGAGAAGCCATACAAATGCCAACGTTGTGGGAAATTTTTCCCTCAGAAGTCAAGCCTAGTGACAACATAATAGAGGCCACACAGGAGAGAAGCCACACAAATGCCAGCATTGTGGGGAAAGGTTTTTCTCGGGCGGTCACCCAAGTGGAACATCAGAGAGTACCAAACAGGAGAGAAGGTCCCATACAATGCAGCATTGTGGGGAACTGTTATCTCAGAGGTCAGGACCTAGTGAGACACAATAATCCACACAGGAGAGAAGCCGTACATGCCGAAAAATTGTGGGAAAGGTTTTTTTCTCACAGTCACCATAGTTACACACAAGAGAATCCACACAAGAGATAAAGCCAACAATCCGTAAATGTGAAGTGAACATGATTTTTTGTTCAATAATGAATACAAAAATAGATTTTCATCAGGTGGTGCCAAGAAAAGGCCCGTGTGATTTTGTTTGTAAGCTTTGTCCTGTCGATATGTCTGTTTGTGGTTTAAAAGTATATTTTGTTTTTTTAGGTTTTGATTGCTAATAGGATAGAATAATTACTTTGGTTGTAAATTGAGTCTGGGGATTGGGGGTTGTGGTAGAGGTTAGGTAGTTTCGGGGCATTGGGATTTGTTATAGAGTGTGTAAGAATAGTTTATGGAATGATAGCTTTTGCAATGTGGGGAATGTTTTGGCTGAAGACGTTTGAGGGCATGGTAATTGACCGAAAGGGAAGTTTCTGGGGCATAGGCAAAGGGGGGCTTGTTAATTGTGGGCCAAGACTGTGGGAAGTGAGATGGGGGCCTAGGATTGAAAGAGGGTGTGTTTGTAGATGTTGGGGTTTTAATGGTACTGTTTGCTTGCGTGGGGCAAGTTTCTGGCTTAAACAACTGAAGTTCTAGGTGTTCCCTAAAGTGCTGTGTTGTTTCACACACTGGACTCTTTGATGCACAGAAGTATCTGAATGTGCCGCGAACTGACCCTTTTCTTCTCTCCTCAGTCCCTCAGCTCCCCTTCCCCCAGCCATGAGAAACAGAAAAGGCAAACACACACACAGCACACACACGACATACAGGATACACAGGAGAACCTAGTTCCCAAAGCAAGCCTTCCTTTCCTGCTTTTTCTTCTGAGGTCCACGATGAACCTTGGTTCCATTGCGGTCTCCTCGAAGACGGAAGGAAGGAAGGAGGAAGGAAGGGGAGGCTGCTGAACCTGCAAGATCAGAAACTTCCTTTCTGCAAAGGCCTCCACGGAATAAGCAGCAGCATCTAGGCCCTGCAAGCCCTGCGCATGCTGAGAGGGGCTCAGGGGGATGTTGATGTCCCCAGGACTAAAAGCCAGGCGATCCAGCAGCAGCACAAGAACAGTTGTGTCCAGCTCCGCTGGGAATCGTTTAAAGACGGGCAGGACATTAAACGCAAAAGAATCCCCAACTTTCCCGAGTCTTTAGCTGGGCCAAATACTTCGATGTGGGCCATCTTAGGGATAGTATCCTGGCCAAAGCAGAATGTTTTTATGGACCAAAGCGACGAGTCCTTTATTACCACCTCTCTCCCTCTGGTGGAGAACCCCGGCTGGTAAGGACCCTGACCGCAGGTGGCTGACTATCATCACCTCAGCCCAGGTCCTCTGTGAAACAAGCCAGGCAGCCTCTTCGTCCAGAAGGAGATCAATGGACTACCTGCGTTGGTTTTTATGACGGACCTTGCATACACAAGAGGACAGGGAAAGTTTCTGGGGTTGGGTTGGGTATGGCTCTCCAGCCTTTTGGGAATAGCAGGGTGAATGAAGGGAGAGAGAGATATCTGTCATGCTCCTATTGCAGCCAAGCCCCTCTTTGCAACACAAAAGGCAGTACTTTTGAAAAGACAGCTTTTAATTGAAGAAATACTTGAAATAGAGTGACTTTTTTGTCAGGAATGAAAGAAAGTTACATATATCACTTTTAGAGCCATATCAATAACACTCACCCCATTAACCAATAAAGCTAATTAACTGAAGCCCTCCTAGCAACAGTGTCCTTCCCAGCCTGGATTCTGGCACGTTTCTAAAAACAATAACGAAGCTACATCATGTTGCCTTCTCTGAACCACTTCATACCTGGGGATTTCGACCACAGAACTCAGCAGCCACAAACAGTTTGAAATTAACATTAGGGCTTAACTATATAGGTATATAGATAACACATACCAACACACACACACACACAATGAACCCCATCAAATCCAATCGAAGATGATCCATATGACAATATAATAAGTTATAAACACATAACACAAAGACAATATACGATACCAATAACTATGTGTTCCCCATCCTTTTCCAATAACCATCTTTTTAACTCAATCCTCTGTTTAGAGGGTGATGCCCACACATTCCATCCTAGCAAGAAGCACATACTTTAGACATGATCCTCTCTACCATTTTCTAGTATCTCTATTAAAGCACAATTAAAACATATTATTTTAACCACCATAAATCCCATTCTATCTTACTCTAATCTAAACCAAACCTAGAACCTATAATGGCATAAATCCCAAATGAATAAAGGCATGAATAAAGAATTCATGACATATTGTGGAGTCAGGCTGGTGCGCCTTACCACACGGAAATTAGACTGGCCCATTGCAAGCTGAGGCTGATGCTCCTTGCCCTGAAACATTGAGACTGGGGCCCTTGTGGACGTTCAGTCTGATGCTCCTTGGGATGAAGGATTGAGACGGTACTATTGTGACTTCAGGGTGGGTGCCTGTGTACCTGAAGGAGGCGAACTGCCCATTGCATGGTCATGAAACGTGCTATAAGGGTTACTGCATAAAGGTAAAATATTAGGTTTGGTTAATTAAGGAGGAGTTATAGTTTGGAAGTTCCATAGCAGGTAGTGTAGAGTGATGGGTTAGAGAGAGCATGTAGGGGGCCCTGTCGAAGGCCAGATCGAGTGCTTTTTCGATGAGGCGGGCGTGTTTTGGAGCGGGGCCTGGGGTTGCAGCTGGAGATGGTTAATCAAGGAGAGTGGAGCTTGGGAAGACCGCTCTTCAAGGTGAGGCTAGTCTGGGAGAAGGGAAGGGGAGTAAGGACAACCTGTATCTATGCAACCTCCGCTTGTGTTGCTTTAGATTGGGATATGGTGGCTGCTTAGGGAGGGGTTTAGTGGGTTAAGAAGGGAGCAAGTTCTTTTGACTTTCAGAGTTTGACAAAAAGGTGTTATGAATGTTTCAGCCTGGATTCATCAATAAAGCTTCTTTTGTTTCAAATGAAGTTTTAATTTGTTGAGGCACAGACTGACTCAGATCTCACAGTTTGCAAGTCTCAAAACGCCAATGGAGACCCAGGAACAAGGAGTTCTTGGGGAACCCGGTTGTTTCTGGAGATCATGGTGGGTGGAGGAGCAGGTGCCTTCTTCAAGGAACTAGGAGCCAAGCCCAAGACTGGGAAATCTCCTGACGCTCACACCATCCAGGCCACCACTGGAGAGGATTGGGTTTCCGGCCCCAGAAGGGGGAAGGAAAGGCCGTTGGGGGCAGAGTGACAGCCGGGGACTGGCAGTGGGGAGTCGCTTGATAGAAGAACCCCTAGCAAAGAAGAAACCCATGGAGAAAGTTATTGAATGGAGGAACAGAAAAGGAAATAAGGAGCTTATGAGTGGATGGTGTCCAAGTTAAAGATGTAAGACAAAAGAATTAGACAAAGCTGAAGAACCAAGGAATTGTGTTTTTAAAACAAGCTAAAGAACTAAACAAGATGGGTGCGCCAGAGCAGGGATGGGAAGGAGGGGTTGCAACTGAGACGAGGAAAGGCTGAGGAAATTTGGAAGCTGAAGTGGGAGATGTCAGGTGTTTGAACTATGACCGGGAAAGATGCTTTTTCTCCTGAGTCGCAATCCAGAGGAACTGACATTACAACTACTAATTTGGAACAGAATGGCTGCCTTTGAACAGCGTGAACTGTTGAACAGCTGTCTCCTCCCGAAAAGAAGAAGTTGAGTATGGGCTGCATATATTGCAAGACTTCACAAACAAGCCAAAAGCCGAGAGAGAAGAGTATAAGGATTCCTTGGCTTTCACCCTTATTTTTGTTGGCAATCAAACGCACAGCACAATGTCATCTCCAGCCGTTTGAGGACAACGGATCAATTCCGGCGGAAGGAAAGTGACGTGTGAGTATTGTATGAAGGTGTGAGTGATGGAAGAAGCTCTTGAGAATCAATGTTTTTATTACTTTCTCTTGATTTAATAATGTTACATGTATATGTTTACAATAAACCCAAATTTGTGTCTCCTCTAGCGGTGTTAGCCCTGCTCTGAATAAGCCACAGAAAGAGAAATTTTCATTACACGCTCTCAGGTTAAACAGGTTGCCCTTACAATTGGGCTAACAAGATTGAGGAAGAAGATGTCAGAAGTGAACTGAGGCAAGCTGATGCTCCTTTGCCCTGAACATTGGATACGTCCCCCTTGTGACGTCAGTCTTATGACTCCTTGCCTGAAGCATTGAGACTGTCCCATTGTGAACTGTCAGTCCTGATGCGCCTTGCCTGAAGCATTGAGACTGTCCCATTGTGGCTTCCAGTCTGATGCCTCTTTGACGTGCATTGAGACTGTCCCATTGTGACTTCGTCATGATGCTCTTTGCCTGAAGCTTTGAGACGTCCCATTGTGGTTTCCAAATACCTTCACCATTTTAAGTAGTCGGCCCACCTTTGGAACATGCGCCAGTTTCTCCAATGTCCTTTTTGAATTGTGGTATCCAGAACTGGACCAATATTCCAGTGGGGGCCTAACCCACAGCAGAATAGAGGGGCACTATTACTTCCCTGGACTAGACACTAACTTCTATTGATGTCAGCCTAAAATTGCATTGGCCTTTTTAGCTGCTGCATTGCACTGTGGACCTCATCATGTTCAACTTGTGTCTATACTAATTTCTTAGATCCCTTTCACACGTAGTTTCACGGTCATCCAGTGTCCCCGCATCCTCATATCTGTGATTTCATGTTCTGGCTTTAATGGCAGTACCTTACATTTCTCTGTCGCTCGGTGAATTTCATTTTGTTAGCTTGGGGGCCCAGCTTCCTAGCCGAGTCAGGTCAAGCTGAATTTTGATCCTGGTCCTTTGGGGTATTAGCGACTTCTCTTAATTTGGTGTAATCTGACAGAATTTGATAAGTATGGCCCCAAGTCCTGTCCGCAAGTCATTGATAAAGATGTTGGATGAGCAGTGGGGCCACCAGCAGAACCCCACTGGAACACCCCACTGGTCACTTCTCTTCCAGGACAAGGATTCCATTGTTGAGCACCCTTTCGGTTCGGATGGCAAATCCAATTACAAAATCCATGTAACAGGTTCCTTGTCTAGCTTGTTTCATGTTTTTGTTTTATATACGGTTTAATTTGGTTAATTGCGATTAGTGAATTGCCACGAGTGGCCACCAGATCGAACTCCAGGATAGAAAGTGTGGCGAGAAGCCAAGGAGGCTCAGTGCCCTGAGTGGCCACAAGAGGGAGCATTGTAGTAAGGAATGTTCTTGATTGAATAAAACTGATGTCTATGGGGACTAATGTGATTTGCCTATTGGCTCCTCCATTCCTGAGGGGACGTGGCCGCCTCACCGCCCTTTACCGGACCTTCTCCTGGGCTCCGTTGGCTGCCTATTCCATCCACCATCCACCAGTCCACCCCTACGTGGCCCTGAAAGTGAAAGGACCCACACCGGAAGGAAATGGGGGGGAATTGGCATCAACACATCATGGGAAAGTTGCAACCGGGGGGTTTGCGGTGGCGAAACAGAGGCAGAAGTAAATCTGCATTCACATTCCCACATCCAATGCGAATGAAATTGGAGTGAGCTTGGAAGCAATCTCTGTGATGCGCTGTTTTACAGATTCATCAACCAAAATGAGGGTCACTTTGATCACTCCGGAAGACCTCACGGAAGGACCCGGTGAAAGGGCAATCGCGTGTGATAAAACACTCACGTTGTCGCCTGAATTCCGCATTGTTGGACCTGCATGGCTTCGGATCTGAGGCTGCAAAGAGCGCAAAACCGCCATGTGATAACAACATCTGAGATTTCTAAGGCTCTTTGGTTTCAGGAACAAGAAACTATCAAATTGTTGTTGATAATAATAATAATAATAAGAATATAATAATAATAATAATAAGAAATAATATCCCATTCTCCCTCATAAAGACACAACTGGAATTACAACAAGTTTAAGACATAAACTCTCTTTTCCTGGAGGTTGCACCCATTGCTCCGTCTCCTGGTCTTCCTTTCCTGGGAGGAGGGAGAGCGTGGAATTCTGGGAAGGCTGGTGGTTGGCTTTGGAGCCGGAATAGGGTTCTAGAAGGCTGGTGGCTTTGGCCGTGGCTGCTTAGGAAGAAAAAGCTCCTTCGGGGTTTCCTTTTGGCAGGAAAAGGGAAGGTGTGGGGCCTTGAGATGGCGATTGGGGACCCCCAAATTTGGTACTCTGTAGAAAAGGATGGCTGAGGGGAAGAGCCCCCATTTTGGAGCCAAGGATGGGGGTCTGGAGGGTCTTCTGTAGGGAGGCAGCTGTGGGGGCTGGAAGCAAGGAAGCTCTCCTCCTCCTCCGCTTCTCTTCTCCGGCTGCCAGGCCTCCTCTCCTCTCTGGGATCCTGTTGGCCATGAATTTTGGAGAGGGAATCCAAGAGAATCAAAGGGAGGTCTGGGACCAAGGACCTCAGAATATGATCAAATGGAGGTTCTTTCTGAGGAAGAGAGGCAACTAGGAGAGCTGGCAGGCTGTTTGCCTTTTGCCCTTGGGGGACCTTTGGAAGGGACACCTCTTCTCCTTTATCCTTGGTTGGTCTTCTGGAGGGCAGACTCCTTTTGTCCGCTTTGGACGCAGTTTGGCATGAGGCAATGGCAGTGAAGAGGCTTAAGAGAAGGGGGAGAAATGGCGGAGGAGGAGGGGAAACTGTGGGCATTGAAGAGGCAGCTGACCCGATGGGCGGGCAGACGGCGGCAACCCGGCGGGTCCCTGCCACCTGGGCGAGTTGTAGGTATGCACAGGAGCTGGGCCTGGAAATGGAGGAGAGGAGAAAGGGGCTTCTAATGACCTCTATGGATGAGGAAGCTGGGCCCAGTCATGACATACAAGTGCCCAGGAAACTATGGCCGCATGTTGTAGGAGGCCAAGTGGGCCCTAGTGTGTGAGCATAGTGAACATGGCTCTGGAGATCAGGGTTTGATTCCCAGCTCAACATAGAAACGCTCTGGGTGACTTGGACAGTCACAATCTCTCAGCTAGGAGAAGGCAATGGGAAACATTAAATAGTACATTTAAAAATATTCAGTTGCTATGGTTGTTGTTTATTGGGTTGTTGTTATTTGCGGTCTATCTATACATTGTGGTTTTATGGTAATTAATTGGGAAGAGAAAAATCAAAATAGACCGCATTAAAATCATCAGAACACAGGAGTCCTGCCCAGCCCTCCTCCTATTGACAGCTTTGGGAGTGAATGAAGCTGGGGCCAACCCTGACTCCAATACGAGCCCCATTGCTTTCTCGGAAATTATGGGGATGTACAGCCGCCCCTTGTAGCGCCAGATCAGGGCCCATAGCCAACACATTGCTTTTTGGCAGCTCCTTTTTTGGCACTATGATAAGGTTACGCCGTGGCCTTGATGTGACCTTTCATGGTGCAAAAAAGGAGCTCCTTTCTGCACCTGCGGGGAAAGTGCCATACCGCCATCGGGTGTGGCGTTTCTGCTA
>NW_024803267.1:0-331 GCF_019175285.1 Sceloporus undulatus | reverse complement strand
CAGTGGTGCTTCGGGTTACGAAAGCGGCCGCGGAACGAATTACTTTCGTAACCCGAGGCACCACTGTATTTAGGGGTTCCATTAAGCAATTATGAGTAATATCTATGAAAGGAGGAAAGGGGAACACAAACCTGCTTTTCCTCTAATGTTTCTTTTCCAACTTGAGCTGAGCTCCATGGTTGATTCCAGAGGCCCTTTGTTACCCAAAATGCTGGAGTCTGGGAAGGACACCCGCAAGAGCTATGCTTTTAGGGGAATGTGGTACTTAGCTGAAAGCAAACATATAGTTTGGTTGGGGCAAAAGTAACCTTGGGATTCAGCTTAACTCTTC
>NW_024803266.1:9327-9884 GCF_019175285.1 Sceloporus undulatus | reverse complement strand
TGCTTTATTGCCTCAGATGTTGCTGTCAAATAACCACAGTACAACATATTGGAAGTAAGGCCACAACTTTATTTGCAAACAATTGGTAGGATTGACACAAAGCATAAGGTCAGGATCTGTGCAATCAAACCACCCGATGTAGTCTGATTATCCAAACCGGGCACCCACCTGGTGCTTGGGATGACCTAAGGGCTAAGGAACACAACTTGACCGCAAACCTTGTCTTGCGTTCACCAATTCACAAAGCCCCTAGTCACTGGGAGGCGCTCCTGCGTTCTGGCCCCCGCAATGGCCAAACGCCTGCCCTATTCGCCCCCGGGTACCTATTGACTCCCAAACCAGAGCTCCATAGCCCTGATACCACAACGTGCAGATCCTGGCCTATGCTGCCGCCAAGTTGTGACTAAAAACCACCTAACAACAGCGGTGGGCGGGCGGGAGAAGCACCAAGACTTGCTCCCTTCCACAGCTTGGCTCCGCTATGCTCGAAGCCAAGCAACCGACTGAGGGAGGGGCCAGCAACATGGCCTTATATAGGCCTAGGCCCCTCCCTCCCT
>NW_024803266.1:0-9227 GCF_019175285.1 Sceloporus undulatus | reverse complement strand
GGCATATGCTGCCGCCAAGTTGTGACTAAAAACCACCTAACAACAGCGGTGGGCGGGCGGGAGAAGCACCAAGACTTGCTCCCTTCCACAGCTTGGCTCCGCTATGCTCGAAGCCAAGCAACCGACTGAGGGAGGGGCCAGCAACATGGCCTTATATAGGCCTAGGCCCCTCCCTCCCTGCGTGCTGTGCGGGGCCCCGCCTCCAAGGCCCAGCCCACCAATGGGCAGCCTTGGAGGACCGGAAGCCCCACACCAATGAGACCGGCTCCCAGAGCGTCACGGAGCGGAAGGGCCGCCCCTTCCGCCCCCGTGCACCAATAGGGAGCCAGGCAAGCCCCAGAGCACTCTGGGGCTTGTAGTCCAGCTGCGTCTAGCGGCAAAACGGTCTGCCCGGCGAGGCGGGCGACCGTTGCTTATACAGATTGAGTACCCTTTATCTGGAAATCCAAAATGCTCCAAAATCCAAAACTTTTTAATTGGTGGCATGACACTTAGAGGCTTTGATTTGGATTCTGTTATGCACTGTACACATAGCATAGTATTGTATTTGTGGAACTAATTATATTGTATTTGTGAAGCTAGAGAGATATGCAAGCCTAGAGAAAGATGAGAGACATGAGGCTGGAGAGAGATGCAAGGATCTGTAAAATGGTGAGAGGTGTGGATTCATGTCAAGCACTACACTTGGATTGTGCCATTTCATACATCCTTGCATCTGTCTCCAGCCTCACAATTCTCTCCAGCCTCATGTCTCTTTCCAGCCTTGCAAATACAGCACAGGTACATACTATGCTACTTGTATTCCAAAATAAAAATAAAAAATCCGAATTCCAAAATTCTTCTAGTCCCAAGCATTTCAGATAAGGGATATTCATCCTGTATTTACTATACTTGCGTTAACATGAACTGTGAAAGAGCTACTTCTATTTGTTGAAGTACAAAAGAGGACATATCCAAAGATGTAATTTAATGGACTATACTCACAATTACACTTAAAGCAGATGCTGTTAAATAAATGAGAACTGAGTTAGCTATGATTAATTGAAGTCTGACTGAAGTCTACTCTAAATATGACTAAACCTGGATCCAACCCAATAATTATTGGGTGAACAACAGCTGAACAAGATCATACTGTGCAAAAAAAAAATCTGAAGAGATGTGTGTAAGACTATATTCAGTATTTCATACCATTGTAATTCTTCATCTGTTTCCTTTTCCCAGTTCTTTTCATGTTTATGAGTTCTTTATGTCTGCTTGACACTATGGATGGAGAACTAGAGGGAACAAAATAATTTTCTTTGCTTTACAAATGTTGATATTTTCTGATATTCATAAACTAGAAAAAGCAAAAAGATTCATTATAATTCAATGGTTCCTTACAGTTCAATCCTTTGTAACTCCATTTGTTTAAATAAAAAGTCAATTCAATTTGTAATTAATTCCTGAATAAACTAGGTTTTTAATATATCAGACACAATACGTTTGTACCAAATTATAAATAATGTATTTCATGTTTCTAAAACAACAAAGCTACTTTAATTGATTAAAAAATTGATGATTTTTTTCTACCTTTCCTGAAAATTTCATTTCTTTTCAAGGGGGGGAGGGGATCTCTGGGGAAATGCATTTTTTTACCATACAGAAATTTTACACCTCTAATAGGTACAGTTCTGGCTTGTGAATTCTGCACCAGTCGAAGTGTCTGTGTCAACTTCAAGGGCATCCCAATATATAACACTACCTAATTAGAATGCCTAAAAAGAATCAGTATGCCTTCAGTGTCTGTCTATACAGATATGCCTTTACTATACTTTCCATCCCATGGGACAGAGGACAGTTTATCAGCCAATAGGGACACAGAGACTGGACTCAAGCTCAAAGCATCTGACAGGCTGAAAATGATACAAATAGATGTTGGTAGACCCCAAGCTGGGAGCTAAAACATATATAACTCGGGATTTAATTTGTACCTCAGATACGGCAGAGCTGATCTGCCCAGAAATATCATCAACATCTGAAAGATCTTTTCTATGCTTACTGAAAAGAACTTTGCTTTAAAGTGGAATTTTGTGTAAAACCTCAAAAATCATGCATCATTTATAAACAACAGAAGATTTCAGTACTGGTTGGCTGGTTATTTTCACAAAAAAATATCAGTATGCTAAACTATGTGGCTTTCCCATATTCTATATTCACCTGTTGCTGTGACTATAGTTGAGGACATTATGCATTAGGTTGTTTTCCTTCTAGTGCTATACATTAAGAGAACAGTAAATGTTTACACCTGATGTAGCCAATAGCCATTTGTCTGCTGACAATACGTCTCCTTCTTTAAAGTTTCAGTCCTATGAGCTCCACAAAGTGGAAATAACTCGTTAACACAATTGGAAAAATCCACATAAATATGTATGGAATTTGGCTGAATTACTCTTAACAATGACCTGAATCCATAGCCTCAAACTGGAGAAGACTCAATTGTTAAATGGTAAATTGACACATATATAAACCCTGTTGCTTCAGTATATCTAATTAGAACTAGCAATTGGATTCTTGGTCAATATTCATAAACCAGTTACACCTAAACTCTGTTATAAATAACAAGTGTCCTAAAACTAATAACTTTGAAGTATAAGTTGGAATAAGATACTTCAGGGTCAGTGCATGAACCACTGGTTGCTGGTCCACACTGAATTTCCAGGAAAGAAAGAAACAATTGTAGCCAATGAGAAATAGCTGGTTCCTCACATCAGATAGCCTGAACTGTACTGGTCTAGGCTGCATCCACACTATAGAAATAATCCAGTTTGCCACTGCTTTAACTTTCATGGCTCACTGCTATGGAATTCTGAGAATTGTACTTTGTTGTGGCACCAGAGCTCTCTGACAGATAAGGCTAAATGTCTCTGTTGATAAATGAAATTGCTTGTACAGAGCTTCAGATAAAGGCAAATGTCTCTTTCATTTCTATGTCCCCATCCCAGCCAAACAGCTCATGAATAACCATTTAAACTGGCAAGGAGGAATAGGAATTTTGAAGCATACCCACCGTAAGTTACTCGAAGCCCATTTATAGTTGCCCATCCATGTCATACTGCATAACCAATGGGGGTTATCGATTGATCTCTAACTTCTCAAAGAGAAATTTTGTGCAAACACAGTAACTGTCATTTATTGGGTACAAAATGTGTTTTAAAGAGAGCCCCCTCCGCTCACATTTAAGTTACCACATTAACTTCATTTAAATCATAATCCAATTTAGGTATAGCTTTGCATGTTGCAACTTAACAGATAGAATGTCTCATTAAAAAGTTAGATGACAGTTCTGCAAAAACCTAGCAGGCGTTTAATAGGTAACCCCTTTGTCTGTTTCCCTCATCATCTCATCCTAGGTAGCACATTATTTATTCTATAAGTTTTCATCAGATATGGGGGTGCTATGTTTAATACTAGAGGGACAACATAAGAAACAGATGGACCGTCTAATTTGAGATATTTTACCAGCGGAAACAATTTAAGGCTGTGGAATAAGAGAAGGGGAGCACATATTCTCTGACTGTGAAAACACTAATTACTGTGTATAATTGGTCAGAGGTTAGGCTCTACTGAATGTCAGGCTATTTTCCCACCTTGGCTTTTAAAAACCCTTCTTTACACTTTATGAATTGATATTACCAAGTGAAAATTATTTTTACAGTTTTTGACTGGCAAGTATTTTTCGATTTGACACTCAGCTGCAATTTTCCCCATTAATTAGATGATTGTCTATGTTAGTAACAGTGGAAGTTTTTAAAATCTGAAAACAGCTGCATTGATAGGAAACTGGATAATTAAAATACAACCCTTTGTGCCAGAATCATATGCTCTCTTTTTCAGATGCAAGAACCACCTGGACTTCCTGAATTATAAATGGGTTTTCCCCCCAAAAAAAACAATGTATCAATGAGTAGTGCCATCAGGTTATATATGGGACATGTATATCATATTCAGGTTATACAGTCTGCTGAATATTTTTGTCTTGAAACTGTCAGAAAGCTCTGGTGCCACAACCAACTATAGATTCAAGGATTCCACAGCGATGTCAGACTGCATTAATTTTGCAGTGTGGCAGAAATCTCAAACAATGGTGGGAATCATGCGGCCATCCAGAAGCTGTTGAACAGTAACTTTCAACAGTCCTAGCTAGCATAAATAATGGGAGCTGCAATCAAACAACATCTGAAGGTCAATAAGATTGTCATCCCTGCTTTATGATATTTGAGTAGTGCACCACAATTTCTTTCTTTCATGCCAAATATAAGCCTGTTTCCTTGTGTGTAATTTATTTCAAAAGATGTGCCAGGGAGACCGCCCAAGGTCATAATACAGGTTTAACAATGTGTATTCTGCCATAATTATTAATACAATGTGGTTGCAATGAATAAGTTGATGAGAAAATTTCAAGAACATATGAAGTCACTTAAAATATCTACGAGCAAGATGGAGAATAAACAAGTGTCAAAAGGTTAATGCAAATGATACAGAGAGAAAGGTGCAGACAGATGGTGCAATCTTCCTGCGACATCTCAAGTTCTCAAACAGACACAATTATGAGGCAGTAATTTGTGTACTCGCTTGTCTTGAACATAATGTTATCAATTAAACTTCCAAAATTCTCTCCATAATGAAAACTCATAATGAAATAATATTGATTAACTTGTACCATAGTTCTGATCCCTGAGGTCCTTGAATTGCTTTGACAAAGAATTTAACAATCGATGCTTTTTTCCAGTGAAAGTGAAATTAAATATACATATCAACATCTCAAAACTCCTGAATACATTACCACTTATCAATAAGCATTCCAAGAAGCCAAGATGGGTTTTAAAAATAAGTCCATATGGAAAATTTAGAAACTAAAAAAATATGATCTGCCTTCCTGTTCTGTTGTTATTGTAACTTGTCAAGATTATTAGGAATAGCATCAGAACCTGTGAAACACAGTGACAGCCATTACCAGCCTCCTGAGGGTGTTAAGAAAGGTTTTTCAAAGCAGAGGTCATTAAATATATGCTGGTTCTGGCCTAGCAATTATAATCTTAAAAATTAAATGCCAACTAGAGTTCGAAAAGTGGAATATGAGTGTTGTTTTTAATTTCAAAATAGAGCCAACAATAACAGTTCTTCAATGTGAAAATGGCAGGGCGTAGAAGGCTTCTTGTCGTAATTCAGTACAACTCAATACAAAATGGATAAGGAACCAAGACAAGAATAACAATCCAGTTCCTCCTCTCTTAGATTATAAAGAAAGCTCCTCATGCTATGAAAAGGTCTCAGGGACACTGGCTGTTGCAGTTTACTCAAAATGCACTAGATGCCATGAGCAAAATTCCAGTCACAGAAAAATTTATCCTGGCATTCATTAATGAAACAGATGTAATTTTTACCAATTTCCTATAAAATACACAGGCATGCACACATATCTGTTCCAGTGTCTTGGGGGGAATCTCTGAGAACAGCACATAAAGTGCCATGAGGGATTAAAAGGAGAAGGCTTGATTAAAATTTGTGAAAATTGCTTCCCCTTCTGTTAGCAACTCCTTCATTGGATCTAAGGCTTCTGTTCCCATAAAAACCCCTTTGAAAATGGTGCACACAGGAACACCACCACCTATGAGACCATCCAGGAATGCCTACTGGGTTTTTCCATGCAAGGTGCTGTGTGCTGTCTCTTTAAGAGGAAACCATAAGTGATCTCAGTTTTGTTTGGTCTCATGCAAAGGATGGTTTTTGATTCAGAGCAGAAGCTAGTAGGAACAGTTATCTCACTCCCTGAGAAAACAGGTCCATCCTAAACCTCTTCAGTTTAACTGTTGCATTTATGTAAACCAGATTTGTGTTTGTGTGTGTGTGTGTTGCTTAATAAATAATGATGATGGAAAACATTTGTGTGTTGCTGCTTTTCATATTAGAAAGCAGTCTCTCTTCCCTCCACACAGACAGAAAGAATGCACCATCTCTGCATTCACTTGCATAAAGTGAAAAATATTGTACATATGTGTGACACACGCCTCTCCTTGCTTTCTCTCCCTTGGTCTTGCTATCCTTGTGGTTTTTTTCTTGTGTCACCACATACATGCTTTCCCTCCATCTGTCTTTCTCTGTGATCTTTCTGTGTGTGTTTATCCTTCTATGTCCTCTCTATTCTCCCTCTGTTTTCCTTTCCGTCTGTCCCCCCACACACACTTCAAACCTCTCTGTTTTCTATTTCCTCCACTGTAATTCCAATTCCCTTTTCCATTGTCTGTAAATATTCATTTTCCATTGCTTTCTCTTTATGTCCCCATTTCCTTTGTTGTGTTGCGGGGGTGGGGGACACATATGGAGGCAGAGCCACAAATGACAAGGAAGAAAGCTCCCAAGGTTTTCAGGCTAGCTACCCTCCCTTACACACAGCAGCTATTTTATGGTTAGCACTTTTAAATGATGCCAAATGTCCTCCAGGCTAAAGAATATTGGGACTTTCTAGCTCTAAGGACATCTTTGGATCCAACCCCATGGAACTGCAGTATGTGGTTGCCTGGATGATAAGCAGTTAACGTATATTTCCTAATTATCTATTTTCAGCCTTTTTCTACTCAAGAGTGGGCAAATTGTAGCCTGTGGGATATATGTGGCCCTTAAATCCAATTTTGGGGACCCTGAAGCTCTCTATTGGTCCACTCCCAAGCTTTCCAACTGAAAGACGTTCAGCAGATTTTTGGGCAGTTTTTGTACCAAACTACACAGAACCACCCCCCCCCCCCCCACACACAAAAATAAGCACTTTAGAACACAAAACTAACCCCCAAAGACTTTAATTTTCTCTCTCAGAATGGTAACAAGAAGTTACACAATGTTACACAATGTCACCATTTTGAGATGGACTGCAGAGGAAAACTGAGGTATTTGGGCTTTCTGTGCAGGGAGGGGTGCAGCCTGCAGCAGGTTGTGGAACAAAAAAATAACCCTTGGTTCCCATGCAGTTGCCAGAACCTGTTCTGACTGGCTAATGTCATGAAAATATCCTCAATATGCCTACATTGTACACCATGTCACTCATCATAATAATCTATGTTTTGCATAATATTAAAGCATTTTAGCAGTCTTTATAATAAATGTTAAAATATATCTAGGCTATAAAAATGCCCGGTCCACTCTGCCCTCTGGCATTCAATGCTCCCAGTTGAATCTATACCACATATTTATAGCAATTCTGAGAGTAAAGGAGATTTCTGCTGCTGTCAGCACAGCACTCTGGTCAAGAAGTAAGCGGGGGACCAGGCTCTTATGTGCCACAACTAAACTTTGCCTTGAAGACTTCCAGACAGCAACACACAAGCCTCAAATATATGAGGTAATCTTCTACTCATTGGAAACTTCTTCCTCTTACTGACACTAGAGAAGCAAAGTGAAGACCTATCCTTACGTTTTCTTTGTGCCTCACCAGTGCCTATTGCATGTAGTAGAAGACTGTGGAATGTGAAGGAGCTTCACCTGTAGGGATTGAGACTAAAGTTGAACTCCAGAGGCTGTCCAAGGAAACCAGCTTTTCTTGACATGAAGAATCATTTTGAAGAACAACCAACAACAAAAAAAGCTCTGATTGATCCCTGAACACTTCATTGGTCTTTTTTTAAAAAAATGTTTTCTGCTGTGAAATGTTGCAAGAATTGATATTTTTCTTCCCCAGCACATTCTTCCCCTTGTCATTTTGAACTGTCTGCTCCAGTGAAGATTACTTACAAGAATATGCACGTCTTGATCACCCACAACCCAATCAATGCAACCCTCACCAAATTCACAGAGGAGTTGAAGAAATATGGAGTAAGAACCTTGGTGTGAGTTGGTGATACTACCCTATGATAAAACACCTGTTGAAAAAGAAGGAATCCAAGTTCCAGGCTGGCAGTTTGATGATGGAGAACCATTGCTAAGTGAGATTGCAGATAACTGGATTAACTTGTTGAAAACAAAATTCCATGAAGAACCTGGCTGCCGCATTGCTGTACACTGTGTGGCAGGGCTGGGAAAAGCACCTATTCTGGTTGCCCTCACACTCATTGAATGTGGAATGAAGTAAGAGGATATCTTACAGTTTATAAGATAGAAAAGGAGAGGAGCATTCAAATAGCTGCTTCATCTTGGGAAATAAGGACCGAAGATGCAATTACACTTCAGATATGCCAGCAGCCACTGCATTGTGTAGTAAACGGGGAGCACTCTATGAAGCCTTGATGCTGTCATGGTTGTCTTTATGGACTCGTGAAACTTGGAAATGTCATTCTGGTATTGGATGGTATTTTTACCATAATCTTCAATATACAATGAGATATAGTTGCTATTGTTGTTTTCAAGTGTTGAGACTGTGAGTCATTTTTCTATTATTGGAAAATCAGCATAAGCCATCTCCACAAATACCAAGCAAACAGTAAGAATTTAAACATTGAGTTTACATTTCTTTTCATCAAGAAGAAACAGCTGGCATGCATTAGTGTTTTCCAACATTCTTTGGCTTATTTTATGGGGCACAAGCATGTAATAGACAGGAAGAGGTACACTTTAGTAAGGTGCATTTCACTAGATATTACTGCTGCATAAAGGCTTGGATAAGCCCTGTTAACATGAATGGAAGTTGGGAAACAACAGGGCCTGGTGAAGTTTGCCTGCAAATACCTCTCACTGGAAGGAAGCAGAATTGTTTTAAGCAATAATATTAGTTAGTCAAGATCTGTTAAGTGAGCTATGTCACAAGACAAGTGAATCAGAAGACACAGCACAGTGCATAAAATATTGAGATATGAGAAACTAGAGCACTCACCCAGTGCCAATAGGTCTTAAAATAGAACTGTAAAGATTATGGTTTAAATATTTGTAAAAAGGTACATCCCAAATGGACTGACATATACCATATCAAGGACTTCATAAGTGTACATAACTGCATTGTGTCATGACATGTTAGAATTACTCTAAAAACTATCAGTGTAAAAAATCTGCTTGTTACAGCTTTACAGTGTCATCTATAAGCAACATAAATTGTCATGACTTAATAATTTATGGCTCATTTCTTTACAAAGGTATATGAGGTGGCAAATATAAGAAAGGCCAAGACATGTTTGCAAACTCCTCAAACCTAAATAAATTATCTTCTACAGGAGAGTGGAAGGGGGCACATAGTTGTTGCAAGATAGTAACTGCCCAATTGCTATTAC
>NW_024803265.1:0-9912 GCF_019175285.1 Sceloporus undulatus | reverse complement strand
AATTCCTTCAATAAATTTTCTGTATCATCTGAAGTTTGTTGTGGATTTTGGGTCAGAGTATTTCCAAAGTCTCACAGTTTGCCAGAACTCCTATCTTCATGACGTCCAAGGAATCCCCGCCACCGGAAAAGATGCCAGCCGCATCTTTTTCGGAGTGGGAGAAATCTCTGGAGGTCGGTGAGCAGCGGGGAGCCAGGCCTAAACAAATGGGTGATGGAGTCGGGTTGCCGGAGGAGCTGTGGTTCCCACTCCCGGAGGACGAGAAGAAACGCCGCAGAGCAGGCAGAGTAACGGCTTGGGACCAAGCCGTGGGAGAGGCCATGCTGAGGGCGCCAAATGAGGAGAACCTGGCAGATGAGGTGGCGGGCCTTAAGGAGGATTTGAGGGAACTAAAATCCCTGATGTCTCAACTGACTATCAGAGAGTCAGAGAAGAGGGAGACTTACTCCACTCCCAAACCGGTGACGGAGTCGTTCGGCGAGGGTTCGGAGGAGGAGAGCGATGAGGAGGCAGAGACTACCTCGCGACCCCCCTCGCGTCAAGGTGGACTGAACGCGGGCCCCAGGAGGGGGAGAGGGGAAGCCGAGGCGCTGAGGGAGCTCCTGGCGAGTAAACTGGAAGCCAAATTTAATGGGGATCCTGAGCAGCTCCCATTCTTCCTGGCCCAGGTGGCAGGGCACATGAGGACCCGAGGAGACTACTTCCCGGACGAAGGCGAAAAGGTGCGCTGCGTGGCTGGCAGGCTGGAAGGCCAGGCAGCCCAGTGGCTGGTGCAGCTGTACGACTGCAGGGCACCGGAGCTGCAGAACCTGGCGGCCTTCATGACAGCGCTGCGAGCACGATTTGAAGACCCCTTCTGAGTGGACCGCGCCAAAACTAAATTCATGACTCTGCAGCAAGGCAAGCGGTCAGTGGCCGAGTATGTGTTGGAGTTTAGAAGCGTGGCCGCACAGATCCCAAATTTCCCAGAGCCCATGCTGGTGCGTCAGTTTCAGGACGGACTCAACTCAGACCTACTAGAGTGGGTGCTGATGAGAGGGAACCCAGAGGGGCTGCAGGAATGGATGCGGTGGGCAGGAGAGGCTGAAACCACCAAGGAGCGAGTGCGATTGGCCAAGCAGCGGGCTGCTCTTCAACAGGGCAAGGCCTTGGTAAAACCATCCGGAGGAGGCGCCCAGACCCATCCAAAATCTATGAAGGAGACGGAGAGACAGCGTAGGATGAGGCTGGGGCTCTGCTTGGCTTGCGGAATGAAGGGGCATCTCATTGCAAAGTGCCCAGAAAAGGCCAGCGACAAAGCAGCCCTCAAGGCGCCACTGAGCTCCGGAGGAGGAGCGAGGAGAGAGACGGCGGGGCAAGCCACCCACCCGGGGACTGGAACTCCTCGCTTTGAGGCGCACCCGAAGGATGCAGACCAGGACAGGAGCATCCCAAACGTGGTGAGTGGGGGAGTGCCCGTTTATTTCTTGGAGGTAAAACTTGGGCACAAGCGCAAAGGAACTATGGGAACTTTGCTGGCAGCCCTGGACTCGGGCTGCACTAGGTGCTTAATGAGCCCAAAGATAGTGCAGGCTTGGGAAATTAACCAAGAGCCTCTACCTGAGGAGATCCCTTTCATGCAGATGGATGGCTCCATGATGGGGGGGGGGGGGTGCCCAGTAGGACACAAACAGAACTTTTAACGTTGAAAATTGCTGGACACCAGGAACCCATACAGTTTGTAATCGGAGCGACTCAGGGTTGGGACTTGGTGCTAGGCATAGATTGGCTGGCGCTGCATAACCCTGATATTAACTGGAAGAATAAGCTGCTGACTTTTAACGACCCAGGATGCAAGCAGCATCTGAGGCTGAAAGGACACTCATCCGCCGAGAATAATCAAGCCTTGACAGTAAAAATGAGGAGCCCCTGTGCCATGAGCGCAGGGACAGGGCTCCAACCTCCATTAGGATTCCCAGAGGTATACCGAGATTTGGGGGAGGTTTTTGAAGAAAAGGAATGTGATGCGCTGCCCCCCCACAGGGACACAGACTACGCAATAGAACTGAACCCAGGGGCTGCCCCACCCAAACCAAAAATGTATCCCATGACACCCCGGGAAATGAGCACGCTCAAGGAATTTATTGGGAAAAGCCTGGCCAGGGGGTTTATTCGCCCTTCCAGCTTGCCTTTCGGGGCTCCAGTATTTTTCAGGGAAAAGAAGGATGGAACTCTAAGACTAGTAATGGACTATAAAAACCTGAATGCCATAAGCACCTGCAGTAAATATCCACTCCCCCTGATGAAGGATATGCTGAGTTGGCTATCCACAGGGAAGGTTTTCACTAAGTTGGATTTGCGGGATGCTTACTTCAGAGTAAGAATCAAGGAAGGAGATGAGTACAAAACGGCATTCCATTGTCCTCTAGGGGCGTTTGAATATTTGGTGCTTCCCTTTCATCTTTTGGGAGGACCCTCTTGCTTCATGAAGCTGATACACAAAGTCCTGCATGATCTACTCTTTGAAGGAGTGTTAGTGTACCTAGATGACATTTTGATCTATTCTCAGGACCTGAACAGCCATGTGCAACTTGTCAGAAAAGTGTTGAAGAGGCTGCTGGACCACAAACTGTATGTGAAACTGTCCAAATGCCACTTCCACACAGATAAAATGGACTTCCTGGGATATAGGGTGTCTACACAGGGGCTGCACATGGACCCACACAAGGTCCAAGATGTGCTGAATTGGCCTGAGCCCAAAACACGCAAGCAGGTGCAGAGGTTCCTGGGATTTGCAAATTTTTATAGACAATTTATCCCTGATTTTGCTCAAGTGGCTCTGCCTATTACTAATCTGTTAAAAACCTCTACCGGGGAAGGGAGAAAGAGGCGAGGACAGACTCCCCCGGGAACAGAAAAACCCAAGCCCTCTACCAAGATTCATTGGACCCAGGAGTGCACCAAAGCGTTTGAGGCTTTGAAGCAGTTGTTTAGCTCACAGCCAATACTTAAGCACCCCAACCCCGAACAGCCTTTCGTAGTGCAGGTGGACGCCTCTGATGCGGCAGTGGGGGCAGTGTTGTTGCAGAGGGATGAGGGGGGCCATCTCAGACCTTGTGCCTACTCGTCCAAGAAGTTTGACTTGACACAAGTCAATTGGCCATGCTGGGAACGGGAATCTTATGCCATTAAGTTGGCTTTAGAAACTTGGAGGCAATTTCTGGAGGGGTCCCCCCACCCCTTCGAAGTATGGACGGATCACAGGAACTTAGAGGCATTGCAGACTCTCAGGCAGTTAAGCCCAAAACAGCGTCGATGGGCTAAAGAATTCTTTAAATTCAATTTTGTCATAAAGTTCATCCCAGGGAGGGAGAATGTGTTGGCTGATGGCCAGAAAGATAGATAGATAGATAGAACCACTGCCTCTGCTGATTGGAGGAGAAGAGCATTTTGAAATTGTAAAAGTTTTGGACTCTAGGATGATGCGGGGGCAGTTAGAGTATTTGGTGCAGTGGAAACATTTCCCTGTCGACATGGCTGAATGGGTGAATGTGAAAGATGTAAATGCTGATAAGTTGGTTAAGGAGTTTCATCTGGCTTATCCTGACAAGCCAAAAGGAGGGCGATAAGGCTTGGGGAGGCAGACTGTCAGAATCCACCTTCAGTCAGGCATTCAGGGTGTCTTCTGCCAGATAGATAGATAGATAGATAGATAGACAGTAACATTGAGAAGAGTGGGGAATGCCGCCATGGGGACCAAGCCGGATGGTCACGTAGGGCATGGCAGTAGGCAGTTTATGAGGGGTTATTGGGAATCTGAAACCGAAACTGTATACAGCCTTAGATCTCTACTTGATAGAAGCGCCAGGAACCAAATGATCAACCCCCCCTTCCTTCCCTCCTACAGATCAAAGAAAGGGATTCTACATCAAAGGCAGAAAGGCTGGGAACCAACTCAAAGGGAGGGGTTGGGGGGAATTTTAAGGTTCTGACTCCATTTGGGACCCTCAGTTTTGGCAAAGACGTGGCGAGAATACTTCATTCCAATTCCTTCAATAAATTTTCTGTATCATCTGAAGTTTGTTGTGGATTTTTGGTCAGAGTATTTCCAAAGTCTCACAGATATAAGGGCTGAGAGACCAAGAGACAGTTGGGGGAATTGTGTCGGTTGGAGATCGAGAGAGAGAGAGTTAAAGAGCGGATCTTGGAAGTTAGTCTCAGAATTGGACATTTGGGTTTATTTATTTGTTTTAATCCCTTGTATGAAATATCTTGCGTCACTTATAATTTAGTTATATTTATTATTTTAATACATATCTCTTTGGAGTATCTACTACTCGATGCTCCTTTTACACATGTCTTGGATCGGTTGATGCTTGGGAAGATCAGTAAAGAAGTAGAAATAAGGTTCCTTAACCGGTTCCAGTGTAGGTTAAGGGAAATCCTTTTATAATTCACTGGATGATGGCAGTATGATTTAAGGAAGTTAAGGGTCTGCTGGGCTAAGAGCCATAACAGGGCTGTGGTTTGGCTGCTTGGACCCCAGGAGATCATCACAATATTTGATCCCACGTATTGTGCAGGTCATACTCTCGATGTGGTCTTCTGTACGGAACAGGCACATCTGTGGTTGGAGGTAATCCATATCTCCGCATTGCCATGGACCATGGATCGTTTCCTGGTCAAGGTTGGGCTGAAGGTCACTATTCCCTCCGTTGGGGGCAGAGGACCTATTAAAATGGTCCCACATAGAAGCTAGTAGAGCAATGGCTGTTAGATCTATTGGAGCAATCCTTAGATCCTACAACCAGGCAGAGGGTCATCTGGTCGCACCAGCTCTCAAAATATTTCAGAGTAATGTTATAGCTCAGATCCTATATGGCGCTCTGTGTGGGGATGGGATGATTCCCAATTGGTGAAGCCGGAGGCCATCCAGAATACATCTTTCAAGAAATTGCTCTTACTTTCACCTGAAACACCTGCAGCTTTGGTTCGGGCTGAGGTCGACCTCCCCTCCATCAGAGCTCGTATTCATTTTGCTTCATTTAACTACTGGAGATCTGTAATAGGTTCTCCGGTTAAGGTTTTTCCTAAGTTGTGTTTCCAACATTTACCAAGCTGCAAAGTCTGGAGTTTAAGATACAATAGGTTGCTTGAATCATATCCTGCTCTAACTGAAAATCCTTCTACCCGGAATTCAAGAGAGAAGCTTCGTGAATACATTTTTAACCATGATGTGTATCTGGATAGACTGGCTATTAACAATTCGACATTTTTTCCAAATGGTTTAGATTATACAAATTGGACCATCAGATGGCTGTTTACTTAGGGAAGCTTACATTCCCAAAGCTTAGGCAGGCTTTTACAGCTCTTCATTTCCAAACAATGCCTTCAGCCATGATCGATGGTAGATATTCACACACACCTAAGAATTCCCATTTATGTATTTGTGGAGCTCCAGAAATCGAGGACTTGCCTCATTATCTGCTTTTTTGCTGACTATATACTGATCCAAGAACTAAATTTATGGGATCTATTCTGTCCAATTTACAGTCTAATACCACTTCTGAAAAGATTTTTTTCTCCTGTCTGATATTGATTCTCAGGTAACTTAAAAGGTTTGTCCCTTTCTTTCCTCAATTTGTATGCTAATAATTTGCCTACTTTGTTTCCAGATTCAAAATATCTTTGTTTAGTAGCTCTGAGTTTTTTCCCTATTTCTTGCAAAGTGAGTTCTCTTAGTTGATTTTGTAGGATCCTAATTTGCTTCGCAGTTTTAACACTGCTATGATTTGTGCTCAATTCTTCCTCTTTTTCTTTAATTTGTCTGTTTAAAGATTCTATTCTCTGATTTCTTTTTTTATTTTGCTCGATGCTTTTTTGAATAAAGAACCCTCTCATAACTGCCTTTGAAGCTTCCCATACTTGTATGATATCAGTCCCTCTGTCCATATTTTCTTCTTTAAAGAAATTCAGTTGATCTTTTGCTTGTTTGAGTATTACATCATTGTTTAACAGGTATTCATTAAGTTTCCAGGTTCTTGTTTTTTTCTCCTTTCTCAATTTTAGGACTACCGGGTTGTGGTCTGAGATTTTCACCATAAAGAGAAATTGAATGCAAACATTACAATGTTGGAAATTATAGAATCAATAAAGGCAACAAAATTGGGGAAAACACCGGGTCCAGACGGATTCTCTGCGGTTTATTATAAGAAATTACAAGAAGAACTAACTCCGTTACTATATAATACCTTCAACGCCATCAAGCAGAATGGAGTACCTAATACGTGGAAACATGCTTACATAACTCTTATCCCTAAGCCTAATAAAGATCATTCGGAACCCCAAAATTACAGACCCATTTCGTTATTAAATCAAGATTACAAAATATTTGTTTCTATTTTGGCAAATAGACTAAAAGGAATATTAAAAACAATAATTAACAAAGATCAATGTGGATTCTTGCCTGATAGACATCTAAACCAAAACATTCGTACAATGATTGATGTAATCGAGTATTATGATAAAAATCCTAGCTCAAAAGCAGCAATTCTGTTTTTGGACATGGAGAAAGCGTTTGATTCGATTAACTGGAACTTCATGATAATGGTATTAGAAAAGATGGAGGTAGGATCAAATTTCTTAACATGGATCAAAGAAATATATAAGTCGCAAACCGCTCAAATTATCATAAATGGAGAATTAACGAATTTGTGCAAAATTACAAAAGGTACTAGACAAGGGTGTCCCCTCTCACCATTGTTATTTATAAGCATAATTGAAATTTTACTGAACAACATTAGAAATAATAAAGAAATAAAGGGACTCAAATGGAAAAAAATGGAATATAAAATCAGAGGATATGCAGACGATTTGGCGTTGATAGTAGAAGAACCGTTGGGAACCATACAGACAGCTTTTTCAGTTATCCAAGAATTTGGTAAATTTGCGGGCCTAAAATTAAACAGAACAAAATCAAACATTTTGACTCTAAATTTGAAAGAAGCCGATACAGTAAAACTGGAAAATATAACAGGATGTCAAATATCTAAAAAAGTGAAATATTTAGGCGTTTGCCTTTCAAAAAAGAATTCGGAACTTTTTGATCTAAATTACTCTAATGTATGGAAGGAGATAAAGGAAGATCTCTCAAGATGGGGAAGATTACAGTTATCATTAATGGGTCGAATAGAAACTATAAAAATGGCTGTACACTGGTACCCCGGGTTACGAAATTAATTCGTTCCGCCGCCGCTTTCGTAACCCGGGATACTTCGTAAGCCGAATAGCCCATAGGCGCTAATGGGGAAAAAGCCACGGCTGTGCCGCGGCTCCATTTAAAACAGCGCCGGGGTTTTTTCGTAACCCGAAAAAACCTTCGTAAGCCGAAACAATAAATCCCTATGGGATTTTTTCGTATCCCGAAAATTTCGTAACCTGGGTATTTCGTAACCCGGGGGACCAGTGTATTACCAAAACTCCTGTTTTTGTTTCAAAATCTTCCAATAATTCAAAACGAAAGAGTTTTCAAAATTTGGGAGAAAGAAATTTCGAAGTATATTTGGCAAGGGAAAAAACCTAGAATTAAATGGAAAATTATGAAAGAAGCCAAGGAAAGAGGTGGACTCGGGATTCCAGACTTGAGGTTATATTACTATGCGTGTACTATGATATGGCTAATTCCCTGGATTAGAATATCAGAAAAACCACTGTTAAACCTAGAAGGATTTAATAAATTATATGGATGGCATGGATATCTATGGTATAAGAGAGTCGAGGTGAACCGTCAGTTTGAAGACCATGCCATCAGGAAATCATTAATAAACGTTTGGAAGAAAGTAAAACAAACATTCTATAATCAAGTACCTACTTGGTTGTCACCCCAGGAGGCTTGGAACATAACTCTTCCCTTAGAATCCACCACCCCTCTAAAATATAAAGAGCTAATTAAATGGCAGAACAACAGACCTTTATTGAAATCTAGCATGGAGTTGGCTGAGGAAGGTATTAATTGCCCATGGTTCCCTTATTTGCAGTTAAAGGAAAAGTTCTTGGTGGATGGAAAACAATATGGGTTTATGATCAAAAATAATGAATTGGATGAAATTATTTTTAAACCAGAGAAAGGTATGATTTCTAAATTATATAAACTATTTCTTTTTAGAGAGATGGAACAAGAAACTATTAAGGAATGCACAATAAAATGGGCAAGAAACATAGGTCACACTATAAATTTAAATGCATGGGAAAGAGTATGGGGAAGAGATCTTAAAATAACTATGGACATGAAGGAGAATTTATACAAGATGGTGCATCGCTGGTATTTAACCCCATGTAAACTGGCAAGAATCAACAAAGGAAAGGAAGGAAGATGCTGGAAATGTATGGCTAATCAAGGAACATTTTATCATATGTGGTGGCTATGTCCCCAAGCAAAAATATTTTGGAGGAAAATACATATGATAATTTCAAAAGTGCTTAAAAGACAAATAAAATTTGAACCTGAATTATTTCTTTTGAATATGGTGGAAAGTAAAGAGGACAGGAAACACTTAAAATTTATCCTCTATTTAGTAACAGCAGCAAGGATGGTTTATGCGCAGAAATGGAAAGATAAAGAAGTTCCGTCCATAGATGAGTGGCTTATGAAAAGTCTGGAAATGTTAGAATTGGATAAACTTACAATGTATTTAAGAGGGAAATGGATAGACGACTCTGAGGATGATTGGATCCGGCTTAAAGAATTTTGTAACAAAATTTGGATATAAGATCTTGTATTAGTAGCCCTTTGGACCTCATTGAAAGAATATATGAAAAAACAGTTGTAGGCTTTAAATAACAACAAAATTTTATTTATATAGGCGACCTTTCTTGTATACTAAGTATGATCTATTATTTGTTCCAACTATAAACAACAACTCCAAGTATTGTAGTAAGAGATGTAAGAGGTATGATATAACATACCTGTAACAAATCACAAACCAATATTAACCAAAAGTCGGTAACGACCACCAGTAGTAAGAATACAATTATAATATTGCTCGAGATACAAGTCAAGCAAAAATAATAATAATAATAATTGTTTAAGGGTGGGAGGGAGGGAAGGGAAAGGGTAAGGTGATTTGGGATGTAATAAAAAAGATTAAAGGTACATAGAAAACCTGTTAGCAATCGGAGAAGTAATTATATATGAAAATGCATTATGACTAGGATCTTAGTATGTAGTTTATGTAATATTAGAATTAACTTTAAGCCCTGTACATAACAATGGATTACTATTGTATCTTTAAAAATAAATTAAAAAAAAAAAAAAAGAAAGCCACTGAGAGATCCAAAAGCTTCAACAGGGTCACACTTCATCTATTGGTGTTCAAAGATTATCTACTAAGGCAACTATAGCATTCTCAACTCCATATCCTGTCTTGGAAGCCAGTTTGAAATGGGTCTAGATAATCTGATTCTTCCAAGAATGCTTGGAGTTGAAGAGCAACTTCCTTCTCAATTACCTTGCTTAGAAATGGAAGATGGATCTGTAATTGTTCAAGTCCAAGGGATCTAGGGAGGGCTTTTCCAGAAGACGCTGAACCACCGCTTCTTTTGAACAATATGGAAAATAGCCCTCCCTAAGAGATTCATCTATGATACATTTCAGGTGAGTCCTAAGTGCATCTCCTACTTGGAGGACTAGCCATGAAGGGCAAGGGTTGAGAGGGCAAGTTGTCTTCTTCACATTTCCAAGGAGCTTGTCCACATCCTCAGTACTCAGATTCAAATTGATCTTATTCACTGAGTTACTGGACACCTCATCTATAGCCTCTACAATAATGTCTGCCTCTGGAAGAAGGGAAGGAGTACGCCCTTCCTTCCTTCCTTCCTTCCTTCCTTCCTTCCTTCCTTCTGGAATGGAGCCCAAGCTGCAGAACTGGACTCAGG